>NW_027531904.1:698868-794329 GCF_008692635.1 Crocuta crocuta
CAATGCCTCCCTTGCCGGTCGCACGTCCGCGCGCATGCGCACAACCAGTCCCGAGGGCGGCTGGGCGTGTGTGGGCGGGGCTGTCGGCGGCGCCGCGTCCTGTGCGCGCACGTGGCGCTTGGGTTCAACCGGGTCACCGGCCGCCTTGCTGGCACGCTGTTTGAACCGTAAGCGCCGTTCAGTCGCATGGAGGGGTTTGGGTACGCGGTGCTCGGTGCACCTGAAGGCGTTGAAGCAGGAGCCCCCACCCCGGAGTTAGGATGTGGCTGCCCCAGACCCCGCCTGTCCCCGCGGTGGGGGCTCCGGCTCGCGGGCCCCGGGAGATCCCCGCCCTCCCGGCTGCCCCGCGTCCCTTTCTAGCTTCCTTTCGTGAGCGTGTGCTAATGCAGGCCGTGCACGTGCTGCATCTGCCGTAGCCTGGAAGCAGCCTTTGCGATGGGAGTTATTCCGTTAAATAGCAGTGAAGGCCAGAGAGTGACTTGCGCCAGTGGCAGAACTTGTAATCACAGGCGTCTGAGTTCCCCCTCTGCCGGGAGGCTCCTAAGGGACCCCTGATCAGCAGCTCCTGCAGCTTCGGAGAGGGTTAGAGATGCACTTGCTGGGCCCTGCACCCATCCTCCTAAATGGGAAACTGGGGGGAGGTAGCAGACAGTCTGTGATTAGCAAGCAGTGAGTGTGAGGCATGCTAAGGATCCCTGAACTCACAGGCCTTTTTTTTTTTTNCTCTCAGAGGCTTTTTAAGGGTAGGGGAAGGAAAATTATTGCGGGCTGCTTCCAGGCCACACTATGGGTAGGTGTTTTCCTAATTCCCTGATGTGATCTTCCCCACCTTCCTTTTCCCGGGTAGGAAGCCAGATCAGACTTTCCGTGAGTGTGGAATGCTAACATCGGTATAAAATGGCACAAGAGTTATGTGTGCCGATTGCTTGTAACATATGTGTAAGATGTCCCTGGAAGGATATCAAAAAGTGAATTATTATTATTATTTTAACCTCCAAGGAAAGGAGGTAGGTTGCTGGGCGGGGGTACTGAGTTGGTAACATTTTTCTGGAAATCTTGGTAGCTTTTGAATTTCAATTATATGAATCGGACTTATTCCAAATAAAATTAAACAGTTAAGAATTATACACAGAACAGTATTAAGAGCAGAAACCAGAAATTTGAATTCAGGGCTGACTGGCTGCAGATTACATTCCATGTGCCCTATTGATGACACATGAAAAACTTTTAAACATAAAATGCTCTATACATTTGAGGTCTTGTTATAATTAATGAAGTGCTCATTTGTTAGAAATTTAGTTTTTGTTGTAAATCTTCGAACAATGAACATGTCTCTGGTTTCTACGTGACATGTTTTGTGTTGCATAATATTCTCATTTTCATTACTAATAACAGCAATAAAATGACCGTAAAACAGACCGTAAATGTGATGTATAGCCTCTGAGGAATATTGATTTGGAATTAACTGAGAATTGCAAAGAGATTTGAGCTCCTTTACTGAAGATGAATGTGAGGAGACAAAGTGCTCTTATCCCCAAGACCGATCATTGTGAAAAATTTTATTGGTGTATTTATGTGTTTATTAGGTTCAGTTTACAATTACATATATATAAATAATGCAGCTTATTTTTACACAGATCTATATCTAAAACATAGGAGTTCCTGGGTTGGTAGACTGTCATTTATTCTGCTACACTTTCTTGGAAATTGCAGACTGTTCAGGGCTGTGTGACTTGTTAAAGTTTTCAAGTTAACTTTTTAAGTGTTTATTTACTTTTGAGAGAGAGACACGGAGGTCAAGCAGAGGAGGGGCAGAGAGAGAAGGAGATACAAAGAATCTGAAGCAGGCTCCAGGCTCTGAGCTGTCAGCGCAGAGCCCACCTTGGGGCTCGAATCCATGAACTATGAGATCATGACCTGAGGTGAAGTCCAACATTTAACCTTATGAGCCTCCCAGGCGCCCCAGGGCTTTGTGACTTTAGGAATGTTTACTTAACCTCACAGTGCTTCAATGAGCTCATCTGTTGAAACAGATCTTTAAAGTACTTGCCATCTAGGCCTGTTGTGAGGGTAAATTGAGTCATGGTATGTAGTGCACTTGGAACAGTGTTTATCACGGAGTCAATGTTAGATAAACTTTTTTTAAAGTTTATTTTTGAGAGGGAGAGACCGTGTGAGCGGGGGAGGGGCAGATAGCGGGGACAGAAGATTGGAAAGGGGCTCTGCACTGACAGTGGGCTCGAACTCACGAACCATGAGATCATGACCTGAGCCAAAGTTGGACACTAAACCCAACCGACTGAGCCACCCAGGTGCCCCAATGTTAGATGAATTCGTTAAAAAAAAAAAAAAAAAGATGGAGAAATAAATTTTGATGACAGAGGAGGAGGTAGAGTTGTTTCTAGAACTTTCTTGGGTAGGGACTGTAAAGATTTGTGTTTATTTTAAACACTTGTTCCTAGTAGTAGCATTTGGTCCCTGAAATTAGGAAACCATCTGTAATTACTCTCCAAAGGCTCCCCTGTCCAGTTGGGCCAGCAAATCTTCCCTGAGAGAAGAGTGGTTTTTCTATAGGTCAGTGTCTGGGAGTTAGCTGGTGAGAACGAGCTTGTCTCTTGGTGACGTCATGCTGTCAGCTTGAACTTGACCGCGATGGGACTGTTATGTCTCAGGAATAGGTAAAGCTACACATCCAAGGCTTTTACCCCTGGAGAACTGTTTGCTAAACGTCTGCCAGCACAGTGTGTTATCCCACAGCAGAAGCCCCGCTGGGAGAAGCCTCGAGAAGGATGTCGCTCCTCTCAGGTTGCTTCCTGCGATGTTGTGCCTGGAGTCAGGAGTCCCATAGTGGCCTTGGGCTAAGATATTTCCGCAGTCTTAGTCTCTTAATCAAATCGTAAACTAGGGGTGAGTCACGAGTTTTTCCTGGCGAGTCTTTTCTGTATTGCACAAGCATTTCTGGGGCAAGGGGGAAACTGGGCAGCCCAGGGAGCCATCTGCCCACCCCCACCTCCCTGGAAGAAACTTGCACTGCAAAGGAAAGAGAACTCAATGAGCAGAGGGGTCCATGATGGAAGAGCTAAATGATGGGAGGTGTCTGTGGCCCATTGCATTTTAGGAGTCAGGAACTCCAAAAACTCTCACCCCCCCCTTCTTTAGGTATGGAATATTCTAGAAAGGTCTCTCCTTGTGAGGGCTATAGCTAAAGTGAAAGAGATGGAGGAGAGGGGAGTTGGCACAGTAGAGGAAGCCATTTGTTCATTCAGCAATAGTCAGTGCCCAGCTCAGTAGTTTTCACAGCTGGGAATCACATGGGAAGCTTACGAACTGACCTCCGCTTAGTCTACTGGGGTTTGGGTGTGTGGTACACTGAGTGGTGGCCCCTCCCAGAAGACATCCTAATTTCTGGAACCTGTGAATGTTATTCTCATCTGGCAAAAAAAAAAAAAAAAAAAAAAAAACCAGCAAGAAAAAAAACACAACAAACCCTCACAGATGTGATTCAGTTAAGGACATCACAATGGAGAGATTTTGGATCGTCAGGGTGGACCTTGCTTGTCATCACACATATCCCCATAAGCAGGAGACGGAAGAGCATGTGACTACAGACGCAGAGATTGGAGTGACATGTTTACACTCCAAGGAATGCCAAAGAGTGTCAGTAACACCAGAAGCAAAGAGAAAGGCACGGGACAGGTTTGCCTTTAGAGCCTTCCGAGAGAGCACAACCCTACCAACACCTTCTTTCTGGACTACTAGCCTCCAGAGCTTTAGAGGAACAGATTTGTTGTCCTCAGTCATCCAATTTGTGGGAGTTTGTCACTGCCGCTCTAGGAAACCAGTTCAGGGTAGGACACAACTTGTTTTGAAGCGTCGTGGTGCCACATTCCATATGACTTAGCAAATATCCGTTGTCCATGTTAGAGGTGAAGGGTAGGTACTGATAAAGATCACAGAGGGTGATCCTTTGACTCAGTGGCTACTCTGCACTAACCAGAGCCCCGTTCCCAATAGGTCTGGAGCCGAGGAGTCTATATTTTGCAACCAAGTGAAAGCAAACCCTCATGTGATTCTGAATCATGGGTATTTGCAAGTCCATCCTTCTGGTATGTGTTATGATCGACATTAGCGATGCCAAGAAGATAAATACACATTCCCTGTTCTCAAGGAGCCTACATTCCGGGAAGGAACGAGATCATCTCAGTAGAGCCTTTTAACTGTTAAATAATATTTGTTGAGCTGTTTCTTCACGCTAAGCGCCACACCTATGTGCAGTCTCTCCGATCTGCAGAACAATTCCAGGAGGAAGGTTTTAATATCCCCTTGGAGAAGATCGTTTTAGCGGGTCAAGCAACTAGTTCACTTTTACCCAGCTGGGAAGTAGGCAGGGTTGCCAGGGAAAACGCTGGCACTGGCATTCCATCGTGTGAGCAAGGTCAAAAACAGGTCTGTGGCAGGGAGCCAAGTCCAGCTGGGAACTGCCTGTGGTCTGGGGTGGCTGGAACACAGGGTGATGGCAGAGTGCAGCAGGAGATGAGGCAGAAAAATGGGCACTCAGGCCCCCAGACTGGGGCAGGGACCAGGGTGCTATAGGGTCCCCCTCAGCAGCCAGGGGGGAGGAGCCTGGGAACCTGGAACATGGCCGGAGCAGGGCAGGACGAATAGGGCCTCTGTCTTCCCACATTTATCTCCCCAGCATTCCTGTGGCTTTCCCACCTTAGGGTTGTGATGCCTGCTGGAAGGGAAGCCCTCTCCGCTGTCGGACTCTTAAATCCAAGGAATTGGGCAAAGCATCTAATTAGTTATCAGCGGGGTTTAAGTCATCAGCTGTTGTTGTTTAATTTTTTAATGTTTATTTTTGAGAGAGAAGACAGACAGATAGTGTGAGCAGGGCAGGGGCAGAGAGAGAGGGAGACACAGAATGCGAAGCAGGTTCCAGGCTCTGAGCTGTCAGCACAGAGCCTGACGCGGGGCTCATGACCTGAGCCAAAGTCGGAAGCTCAACCAACTGAGCCTCCCAGGCACCCCAGTCATCAGCTGTTTTAAAATGAAAACTAATAAAAAATCCCCACTCCAACCCAAACCTTTATAGCAGATCTGAGAAGAAAACGGCGTTATAGCGTAAACTTGGACCCTAGAGAAGAAGAGTAAACAGGGGCACCTGGGTGGCTCAGCCAGTTAAGTGTCCGACTTTGGCTCAGGTCATGATCTCACGGTTCGTGAGTTTGANAACAAAAATTCTTCTCTAGTAAACAAACAGAACCAGGTGCTGGCACTTTGTAAATTTCCCCCCCACCCCAGCAACTGTTTTTTAAAAGAAACTTCTTGCTATGAAAAAAAAATCTATAGTAGAATATTGAGGTGCCTGGCTGGCTCAGTCGGTAGAGCATGCGACTCTTAATCTCAGGGTTGTGAGTTCGAGCCCCATGTTGGGTGTGGAGCCTACTTAAAAAAAGAAGTAAGAAATAGTGTAACGAACCTCCATGCTTCCCTCAATCCATAATTCTTAGCCAATAGTCAACACGGTTTAATCTGTATTCATGGTCCCCGCCAGGTATTTTTGTTGTTAAATACCCTAAACACTTTTTATTTAGATAACTTCAGGGCTGGGCACCTGGTTGGCTCTGTCAGTTAAGCATCCAACTTCAGCGCAGGCCATGATCTCATAGTTTTGAGTTCAAGCCTTGCATCAGGCTCTGTTCTGACAGCTCAGAGCCTGGAGCCTGCTTCGGATTCTGTGTCTCTCTCTCTCTCTGACCCTCCCCTGTCATGCTGTCTCTATCTCTCTCCCAAAAATAAGTAAAACGTTAAAATTTTTTTTAAATTCAAAGCTACTGAAAAACTACAAGAATAGTCTCACAAACATCTGTATCACCCAGATTAACCATTTTTCCCCACCTTCATTGAGGTGTAATTGACGTATAACATTATGTAAGTTTGAGTTAGGTAACGTGTTGATTTGATACATACTGCAAAAGGACTAAGGCAATAGCATTAACTTGAATTCACCAATTAACATTTGGCCACATTTGCTTTATATCCCCCCCCCTTTTTTTTTTAAAGAGAGAGTGTTAGCGGGGGAGAGGGGCAGAGGGAAAGATAGAATTCCAAGAAGGTTCCATGCTCAGAATGGAGACCCACAACCCTGGGATCATGACCTGAGCCGAAATCAAGAGTCAGACACTCAACCGAGGGAGCCACCCAGGCATCCCTCCTCTCACTTTCTTTTTTATATGAGAATTGCAGAGCTTTCGCATGGTAAAGTTCAGGAAACTAGAGAGAGGTAGATAATTGCCTGAGGCTCTCAGTTTAGGATGAAGGGAACTGGTATTTGAACCCAAGGCTGTGTGTGTCTACTACCTATCCTGGAAAAACAAACAAAAAAAGTCAAGCTGACAGTTCTTTCATTGTGTGAAATGGGAATGGACAAGGGAATGGTTTTTCAAATGTAAAGAACCCTCCTTCTGAGCAGTTGAGCTTGCACTAGGCCAGGCTCCCCCTTCCCACAGCCTCTAAGCTGAAGGCTGTGTGGTAAGTTGTCTGCAATAGGAACACTCAGGTTTCTGGAGCAGGCTATTTGAACAGCCCCCTACGCAATTAGGGGTCATTCAAGGCCACACCCCTTCTCTAAGAATGGGCAGTTTGCTGGGACTGGAATGGAATCACATGCTTTTTGTAATCTTATCTCCCAGTTTTGTTCTTTTTTGGCTTTGATTCTTTTGAAGCCTTCCCTTACCTGTATTTTGACCTCTGCCTGTGGTTAGATTTTTATTTTTAAGATTTTATTTTTAAGCAATCTCTACATCCAGGGTGGGGCTCGAACCCACAACCCCAAGATCAAGAATCACACGTTCCACCCACTGAGCCAGCCAGCCCCCCCTCCCCGTAGTTGGGTTTCTAATGCTGCCTTCAGCATCTCTCCCTTTCCTTCCCTTCCCTTCCCTTCCCTTCCCTTCCCTTCCCTTTCCCTTCCCTTTCCCTTCCCTTCCCTTTCCTTCCCTTCCCTTTCCTATTTGCTGGTCGTCATCCAGGTGGCTTTAATGCTTCCCCAGTCTTCACTCCATGATGGTCTCATCCCTGCCCACCTGACTCAACATGGTTCTGTCTTTGAACTCTAAACTCAGATGTTCCTTTTCCTTCTGGTCGTTTCTGCCTGGATGTCTCAAAAACCTTTCATAGTCAGTCCCATCTAACACTGAGCTCATGACTCCCCGCTACCCAGCCACTCTTCGAGACCCTTCCCCTGCCTTGGTTTCCCTTCCATCTGCTGCCCTATCTGAGCCATCTCTGACATTCCCCTTTTCTTCGACACCCTAGCCATTGAGCCATTCTGACCCTTTATCTCCATTGCCCTTACCCTGATCCTAGGCTCCTCCTTCCTTCCCAGACCCCATTGATGGTTCTCCAGCTGGTCTCCCTACATCCACTTGGCTACCCGTCAGTGGACTTCCTGTAGCAGACCCAAGTGACTCCGCCAGAATGCAGATCTGACCTTGTCAAAGGCGAATCCGGTTTAGCCACCCAGCTCTCTCCCTTCCCAGGGTGCAGAACCCTTCAGTGACCTATTGCTCTTTGGATCTAGACCCACATCCCCCGAGTGAGCAAGGCTTGTGAGGTCCTGCATGGCGTGGCTGCTGCTCACCCCTCCAGGAGGGGCTGCTCCCAGCCCGCCGCCCAGTACTGTGGGCTCCAGTCTAGTCCTCCCTGTCACCTGGCAGCCTTTGACCAGGCTCTTCCCTCCACCTGAGTGCTCCCTTCCCTCCCCTCACCCGCCAAGTCCTGTTCTTCGGACCTTAGCAGCACCCCCTTCTTGGCTTCATCTCTTTCTTAGGGCTGCTTTCCTCCCCTGGGGGCTGGCTCTCCCCTTGTGCAGTATCACAACCCTTGTGATATTTTTACTGGTGTGATTTTTACTGGTCCATTTTCTCACCTAGAACGATAATGTCTGTGGACTGGGGCTGTGTCTTTCTTTGCTGACCCTTGTGGTGCCAGGCACATAATAGGTGTCAAATAATTATTTTGTGAATGAATGAATGAATGAGTAAATACTGAGCAACAAGTAGAGCACAGTTTTGAGAACCAATGTTAATAGCTAATTACGTAGCACCATTACTGCCATCTAGTGGTGACTCGTGTTATTATCCCGCTGGGCCCATCATCAATGATTGCCTTTCACGGTCGCTGCGCTCCTGGCACAGAAGGAAATCAATACATGAATAATAGGTACTTGTTGCGTGCTTGCCTTGCTTCAAGCACTGTAGGAGACACATGACAATACTGCCCACTCAATGCCTGAGCAGAGCGGTCTTTCCAGGGTCAGGGGCTAGAGAGGAGACCCTTCATTCAACACCAGGAAACAGAGCGTGTGTTTTTTAATTCTGCCTCACTGCCTCCGGGTTTCTGCCACTTAGCATATGAATTGTACCCTTAAGACAACTGGGATTGATGTCGTGGTTGTAGAGGGCTTGAACAAAACCCTCTCGAATGGCAGGAAACATATTTCGGAACTAGAGAGGGTGCTCTGGGGCTCTTCAGATTTCAATAAAACGTCTGAATTCCCGGAGGATCGCTTACTGGTTATGTGGCAGCCTAGGCCCTGTGAGCACTCGCATTTCTAAGGCCCCCCGGACTATTGGATATGCAGTATTTCTGGAGGGTTCACAGATGGCTTTTCTTGGCCTGTATTTCTTAGACTGTCGGACTTTGTGGCCTAGAAAGCTCTGGTCTTTAAGTCTCTCGAAAGTCTGAGATAAGTCTCTACAAAGCCTCAGATCTTTCATGGGGTACATTTTGAGACAGTCTTCCCAAAGGACACTTGAGATCTACGGTAAACATTAATTCATGTGTACACCAGCTGCCTCGAATGGTTTTGGAAACAAGGGAGAACGTATATAAAGTGTACGAAACATTTGTACTTTGCATCATGTTCCTGACAACTTTGCGCAAGTACATTTTGGGTGGGCAGGTAAATTTGATAACTTTTGTTATGTTTTAATGTTAAAATTAATTTAATGTTCATTTAAAAATGTTTTTAATTTTTGAGAGAGAGAGAAAATGGGGAGGAGTGGCAGAGAGAAGGTGGGGGAGGAGAGACAGAGGATCCAATTCGGGTTCTGCGAAAACAGCAGAGAGGCCAATGCGGGGCTCGAACTCACAAGCCGAGCTGTGAGATCATGACCTGAGCCGAAGTTGGACGCTTAGCTGACTGAGCCACCCAGGTGCCCCAATAATGTTATCTATATCAAATAAAGTAAAGGGAGTCAGAGTGTTAACTTTTACTGGCAAGTTGGGTCGAGGAGTAAGAAACCTACTGTTTAAAAGATACTTGTGAATTCTGTCGTGGAGAATGGTTTCATTTATTTATTTTTTTAAATTCTTTAATGTTTTATTTATTTCTAGGAGAGAGAGAGAGAGGGAGAGAGAGAGACAGCGTGAGCAGGGGAGGGTCAGAGAGAGAGGGAGTCACAGACTCTGAAATAGGCTCCAGGCTCTGAGCTGGCAGTCAGCACAGAGCCTGACGCGGGGCTCGAACCCACGAACCACGAGATCATGACCTAAGTGAAAGTCAGACGCTTAACCGACTAAGCCACCCAGGCGCCCCTGTGGAGAATGGTTTTAAATGTGAACTTGCAGGGCACCTGGGTGGCTCAGTCAGTTAAGCGTCCGACTTCAGCTCAGGTCATGATCTCATGGTTCATGGGTTCGAGCCCCGTGTGAGGCTCTGTGTTGATAGTGCAGAGCCTGGAGCCTGCTTCGGATTCTGTGTCTCCTACTCTCTCTGCCCCTCCCCCACTAGTGCTCTGTCTCTCAAAAATTTTATTTTATTTAAAAAAATTTTTTAAATGTTTATTCGTTTTTGAGAGAGTGAGAGATTATGAGCAGGTGAGGGGCAGAGAGAGGAAGACACAGAATCCGAAGCAGGCTCTAGGCTCTAAGCTGTCAGCACAGAGCTTGACATGAGGCTTGAACTCACGAACCACGAGATCATGACCTGAGCTGAAGACAGACAACCGACTGAGCCACCCAGGCGCCCCTCAAAAATTTTAAATAAACATTAAACAAGTTATTTAAGGTGTGATTTGCATCGGAATCACCTCTGCTGGTTAAAGCACAGATTGCTGGGGCCCCACCCCCAGGGGTCCTGACTCAGTGGGGCTGGGAGGGAGCGAGGATTTGCATTTCTAACCAGCTCCCCGGGGCGATGCTAATGTAGTTGGTGGGGGGGGAACCCCACTTTGAAAACTACTTGAGCTGTGAATTATACCCTAATTTACTGCAATTCTGTTTCCTTTTGGTCTTTTCTGCGCAGGTCAAGATCCACCAAGATTCACTGTTACTCTTTCCGCGTTGGAGGAAAACAGGACGGAGGGGTTCTTTGTCAGCTTCAGTCTCTGTCCAGCATCCACGTGGAAACCAGGGCTCTCCTAACACACAGGTCAGGTGGTCGACGTGTGCCCTGAACCTTTCAGGATAATCATTTATACTTACAGAATAAAATCTCCTCTTTAGTAAGATGCCCGAGGCCTTTATATCTGGCCCCTCTTTACCTCTCTCTGCTTCTTCCTCTAGTGTGGCATTTTGATTTTTCACACCCCGAACTTTCCGCTTGTGTCGTTTCTTTGCCTACTTAATTCCTTTTCGTCTTCCTCAACCTGAGGATAAAACTGTGCATAACTGAGTGATTCTGGCACACATAGGTTTAAGGGACGATTGAACAAATGCATGAATGAATAAATGCATACATAAGAGTACAAAAAATGGATTTTCCCTTTATATGTTTATTTATTTTGAGAGAGCGAGAGAGAGCGAGCGAGCGAGTAAGCCAGCCAGCATGAGCAGGGCAGGGACAGAGAGCACGGGAGAGAGAGAGGATCCCAAGCAGGCTCCATGCTGTAAATGCAGAGCCTGTTGCTGGACTTGATCCCACAAACTGTGAGATTATGACCTGAGCCGAAATCAAGAGTCAGACACTCAACTGTCTGAGCCACCCAGGTACCCCAAGAAAATGGGTTTTTAAAAATTGTGGTAAAATACACATAACCTACAGTTCACAATCTTCACCATTTTTCAGTCCAGTTCAGTGGCAGTGTGATTACACTGCTGTTCATCATTACGACCGTCCGTCTCTGGAACATTTTTCATCTTGCAAAACTGAAGCTCTGTGCCCATGATCCCCCAACTCTCTACTTCCCTCTCCCCGCCACCACCGGTCACCGCCGTTTGGCTTTCTATCTCTGCGGGTTTGACTTCTGTAGGTACAGTGGAATCATGAAGGATTTCTCCTTTTGTGACTCAGCATAATGCCCTCAAGGATCATGTATGTTACTGCATGTGTCGAAACGTCCTTTTTTCTTTTTTTATGTTTCTTTATTTTTGAGACAGTCTGCGTGCATGTGAGTGGGGGAGGGCAAAGCGGGAGAGTCCAGAGGATCTGAAGCAGGCTCTGTGCTGATAGCAGGTAGCCCGATGCCGGGCTCGAACTCACAAACCATGAGATCATGACCTGAGCCAAAGTTGGATGCTTAGCCAACTGAGCCACCCAAATGCCTCTGAATGTCTTTTTTTTGTTTAAAGGTTAAATAATAATATTCCATTGTAGATATTTACAGTCTTTTTTTTTAATGTTTTATTTATTTCTTAGAGAGACAATGTGAGCAGGAGAGGGTCAGAGAGAGAGGGAGATACAGAATCTGAAACAGGCTCAGGCTCTGAGCTAGCTGTCAGCACAGAGCCCGACGTGGGGCCCAATCCCACAAACCATGAGATCATGACCTGAGCCGAAGCCGGACGCTTAACTGACTGAGCCACCCAGGCACCCCGATATTTACAGTCTTTTGTTTATTTCTTCATACAGGGGATAGATTTTCATACAAGGATTTAATTTTCAGCACTGTTTGAAGTAGCAAAAGATTGGAAGCCAGTTAAATGTCTGTGTGTAGGGGATCAATGACATAAAGTAGACATAACCTCATGGTGGGAATGACAAAAAAGGAGGCATCTCCTGAACTGGTACAGAATAGTCACCAAAGTAGAACATTACAGTATTGAAAACTGCGTATAATAAAAGAAAAAATCCCAAACAGGGCAAATGTACGGGTTTCCATAGTTGTCCCAGCCTGCCTCTGGGGGTGGGGTGGGGCAGATGATATACTTCTTTCTGTGTGCCTTCCGCCCCCCTCCCCTGCCCCCCGCCATATGCTCTTTGATATCTTTTGCATTTTGTACCAGGCATTATGTATTTCCTCCAAAAAAATGTTGAAAAGAATGCAAATAACCTGTCCAGAGGGAGAAGTGATTAATTTACTGCAGATCTTACAGAAGGAAGGATGCTTTGTGCTTACAAATAATTATTAAATTAAGTCAGTGAGAAAGACCTAAATTAAATTAAACTTGGTTGGTTAATTCTCTTCACTCTCAGTAGAGATTAGCAATGGATCTGATTCTTTGACTACCCCAGGGATTTTTTAATAACTGAATGTTATCAGCAGTTTGGAGATCAGATCTATGCAGTACTCAGAAACTGAGCCCTGAAAGCTCCATCCAAATGAATTTAAGGACAAAGCCTTGACTTGATACACTGTTCCTTTTTAAAAAAATTTTTTTAAAGTTTATTTATTTTGAGAGAGACAGAGACAGTGTGAGTGGGGGAGGGGCAGAGAGAAAGAGAGAGAGAGAATCCCAAGCAGGCTCCACGCTGCCAACACAGACCCGAATGTGGAGGTTGAGCTCATGAAACTATGAGATTATGACCTGAGCTGAAACCAAGAGTCATTTAACTGACTGAGCCACCCAGGCATCCCTTAAATTGTTTTTTAATGTTTAATTAATTAATTAATTNGACTAAGCCACCCAGGCGCCCCAATGTTTATTTATTTTTGAGAGGGAGAGGGAGAGACAGAGACAGAGACAGAGCACAAGCAAAGGAGGGGCAGAGAGAGGGAGACAGGCTCTGAGCTGACATTGCAGGTAGGGGTCGAACTCATAAACCATGAGATCATGGCCTGAGCCAAGTTGGACACAACCAACTGAGCCACCCAGGCGCCTCTGATGTACTGCTCTTCTTAATGTCTGTTCAAGTGCAGGCTTCCAAGGGACCCCTCCTTCACAGCTGTCTAAAGGTTCAAGGAAAACTGCTTTCAGATGAATGTGATAGCCCTGTCTGAATAAATGCTTACGTCTGAGTCCAAAGGGGTTGGTATCTCCAGATTGGGCGATGGATAGGCCTTCCCAGAGAAGGAATATTTGTTCATATTGAAAGTATCTGAGTTAATCGCCATCATTTGCATTATGGTCTCCTCAGTGCTTGAGCAATGCAGGCATGGCTTCAAAGCTGTGAGATTATCCGGGAGTGCCAGGGTGGCCCAGCTGGTTACACGTCTGACTTTGGCTCAGGTCGTGATCTCACAGTTCATGAGTTTGAGCCCCGCATCTGGGCTGTGTGCCGACAGGGACAGGAGCCCAGAGCCTGCCTCGGATCCTGTGTCTCCCTCTCTCTGCCCCTTCCCTGCTCATGCTCTGTGTCTCTCTGTCTCTCAAAAACCAATATAGGTTAAAAAAAAAAAAAAAGCTGTGAGATTATCCAATCCTTGCTCTTAGATGTAAGATCATGCTGGCACCTTAACACTGAGACGGATGGCCCTGGACTTTTGTTGCCAGTGATAAATAATTTTTGTTTCAAACATTCCCATCAATAAAAAGGGAATCGTAACATGCCTGGCTTCTGAAGAAACCTGCTTGGAAAGTCCCCTGTATAGTCAGTATTGCAGTGACGACTCTGGATGTCACTATAGCTTCTCCCTACTTCTCAGTGACTCCTCATTGTTCTCAAAACACAGAGTCCTTCTCAGGCACCGAAGGTTTTCAGGATCTGATCCTGATCCTATCTGTCTGATCCTGTTTCTTCATACCCCTGCACCGTCCATAATATCTTCTCCAGCTGTCTCCAAGTGTTCTTTTGTTTATGTTTGCTGGACTTTGAACTCCTGTGGGCAGTGGGTCTCAGACTCCTCCAGCACTGGGTCAGCATCATTTGGAGGGCTTGGTAAGGCAGGGTGTTAGGCCTCACTCCAGAGTTTCTGATTCAGTAGGTGAGGTGTAGACCCGAGACCTTCAGTTCTAAAGAAGCACCTAGTTGATGATGATGGTGGTGGTCTGGAGGCTAGGCCATGATGACCTCTGCTCTGCGGGAAGGACTGGGCTTTCTTTCTTCATTTCTGTGTCTGTAGCATCTGCGCCATCTTGGTGCAGGGTGGTAGTCGGCAGGTGTTGGTGTTGAATGAATGGGTGCAAAGATGGTTACATTGGGTACTGTGTACACTGGGTGTTTCTAGTAAAATGCCAGAGGGAAATCTGAACAGTGTCAGAGAATTGACGATAAGGATGGTGGGAGAGGAGGCAGTGCTGGGCACACAGGAAGGGCTCAGTATGTACAGGGAAAAAGAGGAGGGAAAAGTGTGGGTAAGGTATGAGGGAAGTCAAGAGGAGGTGACGGGGTAGATTCTTTGTAGCTCCAGAAGTTGGGCCTTAACACATTAATTTTGTAACATTTCTTATTTTCACTGAAAAAAATTTTCTTTTTTATTATTTTTCATTTTAGAAGGAGAGAGTGAGAATGAGAGCAAAAGTGAGGGAGAGGGGCAAAGGGAGAGAGAGAAAGAATCTCAAGCAGGCTTCACGTTCAGCACAGAGCCCAAGGCTCAATCCTGTGACCCTGGGATCAGGACCTGAGCTGAAATCAAGAGTTGGATGCTCAATCGACTGAGCTACTCAGGCGCCCCACATTTCTTCTTTTCTTTCTTTTGTTTTTTAAAGATGTTTTTAATGTTTATTTATTTTGAGAGAGAGACACACACACACACACACACAGAGTACGAGGAGCGCAGGGGAAAAGAGAGCTGTCAGCACAGAGCCCGTCATGGGGCTTGAACCCCACTTGTCGCGAGATCATGACCTGAGATGAAGTTGGACACTGAACCACCTGAGCCACCCAGGGGCCCTGACATTTCTTATCTTCTAATTGTAAACCTCTGAAGGCTGTAAACTTCCATCTAAATGATATTTTCTTATATCCTGTATGTCTCAGATTATAGTTAGTTTGTTATGGTTCACTTCTAAATGTTTTAAGATTTGTATTACGATTTTTTTCTTTGATCCTTGAGTTATTTAGAAGTGTATCTTACATTTCCAGTCGTGGGGCTTTCTTGTTATCTTTGTGTGATTGCCAACTGCATTGTGCATGTCGTCAGTATGATGTGCACCCCTTGACATTTTTTTGAGTTAATCCTACTGGCCTATCACGGGGCTGCTGTTTGTAAATGTTCCACATGTGCTTGAAAACAACGTGTGTTCCCCATTTGCTGCGTGCTGTGGTCTGTGTACATCCCCTGGACCAAACTTGATAATGGAACCGTCTTTATTCATATGATTGTTAGTATAGTTCTACTTTTTTTTTTTGGGGGGGGGGCAGCTTGATCTCTTTGAAAAAGGAGTGTTAGAATCTCTCCCTTTGATGGTGGATTTATCACATTCTCCTTGCAGTTGTGTTTATTTTTGCTTTATGTGTTAGGTGCATACAAAGTTAGACTCCTGTCTTTCTGATGAATGAAACCTTTTATTGTCCCGAAGTTACACTGTCATCTCTTTATTTATAGCCTGTTTTGTCTGATGGTACAGCATCAGCTCTCTTACAGTTAGTATTAGCCTGCTGTATTAGTTTTAATCTTGGGCTATTGACCTTTCTCTGTACGTCTTCCCTCCCTCCCCCCCTCTTTTTTTTTTTTTTTACAAATAGTTTATTGTCAAATTGGTTTCCATATAACACCCAGTGCTCATCCCCACAAGTGCCCTCCTCCATGCCCATCCCCCCTCCCCCCCACATCCATCAGTCCTCAGTTTTTGTCAGCATTCAAGAGTCTCTCATGGTTTGCCTCTCTCCCTTTCCCCCACCATTTCCGCCCTTCTTCTCCCCCTTGTTCCTCCGTCAAGTTCCTCCTAATCCTCCTATACGTGCAAACATATGATATTTGTCCTTCTCTGCCTGACTTATTTCGCTCAGCATAACACCCTCAAGGTCCATCCATGTTGCTACACATGGCCAGATTTCATTGTTTCTCATTGCCATGTAGTATTCCATAGTACAGATAAACCACATCTTCTTGATCCATTCGTCCGTTGGTGGACACTTAGGCTCTTTCCATGTTTTAGCTATTGTTGAGAGGGCTGCTATAAACCCCCCCCCTCTCTTTTGAGGGGGATGGCTTCTCTTTAAAATAGCAGGTATAACCTTTTTATTGTTGTTACAAAATCCAGTCTGAAAAATCATTTTTTTTAATTGGAAAGTTTTGCCCTTGAAGTTTATTATAATTGCTGACTTATTTAGATTTTTTTCTATTGTCTTATTAAATTCTACTGTATTTTTGTTTTGTTTTGTTGCTACCTCCTTTCACTGTCACCTACCTTTCTTCCTTCTTCTGGATGATAGAGAGTTTTGTTTTCCCTCTTCCTCTACTACACCCCACTTCCAAATATTTTGGACATCCTATGTCAATATAAAAATATTTATTCTTTTTAGTGGGTACCCCAGATAATTTTGATGTACATACTAAACAAAATTTACTTAAAGTTTGTTGGGGCATCTGGGTGGCTCAGTCAGTTGAGTGTCTGACTCTTGATTTTGGCTCAGGTGGTGACCCCAGCCAGGGTCGTGGGGTCAAGCCTCGCATGGGGCTCTGCACTGGGCATGGAACCTGGTTGGGATTCTCTCCCTCCCTCTCTGCCCCTCGCCTCCACTTGCTTGCTCGCATGCTTTCTCTCAAAAGAAATATTTTTGAGGTTTGTTAAAGAACAAAGGTGAAGATCTAATTGGTTTTATCACACGATTCACGTCCTGGGCAGCAGCCAGTCCCGCAAGTAGAGGGGAGCTCCCAGAAGATGTACCAAATGGGCGGTTTTTATAAAATGGAGGGTAAAGGAAGAAGGAAGTTATTCGCAGAAGGAAAGAAAGGATTATTTCAAGTTAGGTCACTTTCCCTAAGGGGGCAGAACAAGAGGTTTTATCAGTCCTCATCCTCTTCTGGGCGGGGTGGAGATGGCCCATGTGACGAGCCTCATTAGTGTTGACCAGAAAATTCCCTACTGCCTGGGGAGGACTGTGTTTCTGGAGGGTTGAAATCACAGGTAGGTTAGGTAGTAAGTAAGCTCCAGGTTAGTGACACGGCTCCATCTTGGACTTCTTTCTTTCTTTCTTTCTTTCTTTCTTTCTTTCTTCCTTCCTTCCTTCCTTCCTTCCTTCCTTCCTTCCTTCCTTTCTTTCTTTCTTCAGATTAATCAATTTCTTATCTTCCTTCAGATACAAAGCTCTTAGAATGTTTAGATCAGCATCTTCAAATTGGAGCACTCATGCATTTACATTATATAAAGCATGGGGATTATTTTACGGGAATCAGTTTCCAGATCCTCTGTTTTCACATGCACCCTTTTCTAAAATTGATCTTCCTGGCAGCTCCTTTCAGAAGAAAGAATGGGGTNATCTTTCTTAATTTCCATTTTCCTCTCTTGCCCATCCTGAATCTAACTATGGAACATTATGCTGAGTGTACAAGCCTTTAAGCTACCAATAAGGGTTGACTAAAAAAATATTGGTGTTATTTTTGAGATAGTGAATGATCCTAATTATTGGGTGCCAAAAATGTCTGCAATTTTTAAAAATGTATTTGAATAATATTTATTATTTAAAAAATATTTCTTTATTTTGAGAGAGAGCACGTGTGAGTGGGGGAGAGGTAGAGAGGAAGAGAATCCCAAGCAGGCTCCGTGCTGATGCAGGGCTTGATCTCAAGAACTATGAGATCATGACCTGAAATCAAGAGTCAGATGCTTAACCGGCTGAGCCACCCAGGCATCCCTGAATAATTTTTTAAAGTAGTCTTTATACACCCTACACGGGACTTGAACTCATGACCCTGAGATCAAGAGTTGCATGCTCTATTGGATGAGCCAGCCAGATTCCTCTTATTTGAATAATTTTGATGCTAGATCACATTGTTGAGAATTTAGCTAAACTACTACATAATATTACTACCTCAGCATCTTTTTGTTAAGATTTTATTAAAAATTTTTTTTTAAAAATTTAAATGTTTAGTTTTTGAGAGATAGAGCATGAATGGGGGAGGGGCAGAGAGAGAGAGGGAGACACAGAATCTGAAGCAGGTTCCAAGTTCTGAGCCGTCAGCACAGAGCCCAGTGTGGAACTTGAACTCAAACTGTGAAATCATGATCTGAGCCAAAGTTGGATGCTTAACCAACTAAGCCACCCAGGTGCCCCTAAACATTTTTTTTAAATGTTTATTTCAGAAAGAGAGAGAGAGAGACAGGGCATGAGTGGGGAAGGGGCAGTGAAAGAGGGAGACACAGAATCTGAAACAGGCTCCAGGTTCTGAGCTGTCAGCACAGAGTCTGACACGGGGCTCGAACCCATGAACTGTGAGCCAGCCAGATGCCCTTCAACATCATTTTGTGTGACAACCTGTCTGTATGGGCTAGCCCTTCTTTGCCTCTCCCTAGATGACAGCCACACTTTCTGACCTCCCCTCCATCCCATGTGGCATCTCAGGGTATGCTGGGTACCTCCTCCAGGGCCAGTGAGTAATAATTTTGTCTATTTTTAAATTTTTATTTTTTTAATGTTTGTTTTTGAGAGAGAGAGGGAGACACAGAGAATCCAAAGCAGGCTCTAAGCTGTCAGCACAGAGCCTGACATGGGGCTCAAACTCATGAACCATGAGATCATGACCTGAGCCCAGGTTGGACACTTAACTGACTGAACCACCCAGGTGCCCCTAAGTTTGTCTATTTTAATTACCTTGTGGTAGTTTGTTGAAGGAGGTTCACCTTCCACACCCTCAGGTTCTGCTTAACAAATGTTGATTTAACCAAGTTGCAAGGGGCATATAATTCCGAAAAGTTCAGGGCCTTGAATGACATTACTTTGATGATGCCCTTCCATGTCTAGTTATGTATCTCAGTGCTCTCATCTGTACAAGCAAAGCTTAGAAATGGAACTGAGGTTGAATCTTTCTTATGCTGGCAGTTATTAATGCTCATCCATGAATACATGAATTGATTGGAAATAAAACCAGCCCATTTGTTTCCCTAGTAGATACATTTTAGTAAAATTTTACTTTATACATTTAAAAATTATATGTCCAAATGTATATCTCTGTGTTGCATTGGTCAGTTGTGTACTAATCATAATTGTAATGCCAAATCAAGCTGAAAAGATTTCAACATTAGCTTTATACAGAAAATACAAATGTTCAATTTATATTCGTGTTTTGGCTGTAGAGCAGTCTGGCAGAGTGGTCTATAAAAGACTTTCAAGAATACAGATGGTTATGTTAGAATGCAGTTAGATGGGGGAAAAGGGAGAGAAATAATCAAGGGACAAAGTAAAGCTGTAAAGTAAGAAGGAGGCGGCCTCTGATATCTGAAGGCTACCCTGACGCTGAGTCAGGGTTGTTAGATGCTGACCCAGGACTCCTGGCTAGCATGTGGTGTCCTCCTGACCGACATGATGGTCTTCCTGTACACCAGCTTCAGACAGGGCCACTCTTTGACCGTGGCAACAGGAGCCAGTAAAGGCATGTCTGACGTGTAGTGCATGGCCAGAAATAGGCCTGTTAGGATTTGTAAGATTAAGCAGATTCCTAATAATAGGACTGTCTTATGATCTTGTCTAAGCCTGAACAAAAACAAGGTCACTGTGTAACCAAAGTAATACTAAACATTTCTATGGTGGATACCCCCTAGGAGGCCCTCCTGATTCTCACTCCTAGAGTCCATGCCTTGAGTGAGTGGGACCTGTAACTTACTTCTAACAAATTGAGTCTGATAAAGGTGATGGGTATTTTAAATTATATGGCAAAGTTAAAGGGATTTTGCAGATGTAATTAAGGTCCCTAATCAGGTGATTTTGAATTCAACAAAGGAAGACTTTCCTGGCTTGACCTGACCTAATCATGGTAGCCCTTTGGGAGAAGGTCTAGGCTTTCCCTGATAGTAGATGGTAGAGACTCCAGTAGCAAAGACTCTCTCTTTCTTTTTGGCTTTGAAGAAACACATTGGCATGAATTCTGTTGCTTCAAAGAAATGGATTCTACCAACAACTTGAGGTTGCTTGAAGATGAATTCTTCCCTAGTCCAGTCTCCAGATGAGAATGCAGCCCCTTGGCACTCAATTTCCTGCCTTGTGAGACCCTGTGCAGAGGACCTAGTTAGGTCACTCCACAATCTGACCCACAGATGCTGAGATAATGGTGTTTAATAAATGGTTGCTGAATTTGTGGTAATTTGTCTGAAGCAATAGAAAACCAATAGAATTCTGTTCTCCCAGCTACTATAAGTGATTGCTTCTCCACCATTGAAAGTGTTAGCTTTCCCTATTATTTTCCCCTTCTAGATAAGATTTATCTATCCCAATGTAGAATTGCTTCTGCTTCCTGGCAGCATCTAATTCAGAGCAAAGCCCTGCTTCTTTGAATTCTTCCTGAAAGTAACATAAGCCGAAATCCTGTGAGTCTTTCCTGAGACCTTGACACTGAGATGGCCTGCAGTTCCCCATGGTAAATGTTCTCCCTTGTTGTAACAAGTCAGTAAACTCAAGCTGATCTTGGTCATCTTTGGCCGGAGGGCATTGACAAAGTTTTTATTTGTTTGTTTTTCTTTTTAAAGTTAATTTATTTTGAGAGAGCAGAGACAGAACAAGTTGGGGAGGGGCGGAGAAGGAAGGAGAGAGAGAGAGAATCCCGAGCAGCTTCTGTGCTACCACCACAGAGCCCGATGTGGGGCTCGAACTCATGAAACTGTGAGATTATGACCTGAGATGAAACCAGAAGTCAGATGCTTAACCAACTGAGTCACCCGGGTGCCCAAATTGTGTGCTTTTTTTTTTTTTTTAATGTTTATTTGTTTTTGAGAGAGAGAGAGAATGAGAGCCAGAACATGAGCAGGGAAGGGGCAGAGAGAGAGAGGGAGACACAGAATCCGAAGCAGACTCCCGGCTCTGAGTTGTCAGCACAGAGCCTGATGTGGGGCTCAAACTCATGAACTGTGAGATCATGACCTCAGCCGAAGTCGGACTTAAGCTTAACTGACTGAGCCACCCAGGTGCCCCAAGTTTGTGCTTTTTTAAGAACAGCCTGGGGGTGCCTGGGTGGCTCAGTCGGTTGAGCGTCCGACTTCAGCTTAGGGCATGATCTCACGGTTCGTGGGTTCGAGCCCCGCGTAGGGCTCTGTGCTGACAGCTAGCTCAGAGCCTGGAGCCTGTTTCAGATTCTGTCCCTCTCCTGCTCATGCTGTCTCTCTTTCTCTCTCAGAAATAAATTAAACGCTAAAAAAAATTAAAAAAAAAAAAAAAGAACAGCTTGCTCATGTATTTCCATGATGGGTATCAACTCACTGTATTTAGATTCCACTGGATAGGTTTGAAAGAGTGGCAGAACAATTTAAAAATGCCACTATTGTGATAGATTGGAAATGATATAATTTGCAACTGTTTAATTGGGGAATGAAAAAGTTTGCATGCTAACTTTAAAATTTGTGAAGAGACACATACATTTATAATATTCTTTTTGGGGGTGTACTCCCCGTCCAAAACTGTTTGAACACCCTGCTTTATATCACCTTTCTCCCACCCTACATCTTCTTGTTATCCATGATTTCAGTTCTAAATCCTAGTGCTGAGGCCAAGGAACTGAGGATTTCCACTGGTGTCTGGGAACGACATCCCCAGAGGGCAGGGCAGGTGTAACAACTCCCGGACAGGCTGGCTCTGTGTCCAGGTCCAGCCAGCCTGCTGGAGAGTCAACGCCCAGATGTGGCACAAACAGCAGTGTTCCAGAGTCTGAAAGAACCATGTGAGCTGGAACAAGAGGCATCTCCATGAGAAACACTGTGGACTGATGACCAAAGAGGCTTCCTAATGCTTGATTATCACACATAAGCCAAGACCAGCACAAAATGGAGGTGGAGGATGAAATAAAAGGTGGGGGTATAGTATGGTAGGGGTCCAGTCATGTCTGGATTTCTGGTCAACCCAAATGGATAGCATTTAGAGACAGATTTAGATTGATTGAACAACAGGTGCATGGGTGGCTCAGTCAGTTAAGGATCCGACTCTTAACTTTGGCTCAGGTCATGATCTCATGGTTGGTGAATTTGAGCCCCACATTGGTCTCCACTGCCAGTGCGGAGCCCGCTTTGGATTCTCTGTCTCTCTCTCTCTGTCTGCCCCTCCCCTGCTTGCTCGCTATCTCTCTCTCTCAAAATAAATATACATTAAAGAAAAAAAGATTGACCAGAAGTAAAGAATTGCTAAATTTCTTACACACTTGAGTTTATGGTTGCAGATCGACCCCTGCTATATGTGGAACATTTTGCATACACTGTCGTTGGGTTTATTGGTGGTTGGAAGCCCCACTCAAGAATATATGGACCAATCCCAGGTTAAGCCCTAAGGATGCGGGCTGAGTGCAACTTTTTCTGGGTACATTTTTACCTGCCAAGTAGGGTTGCTTGACCCAAATGGAACTATCAGAGTTGGAATGAATGTGAAGCTTTTCAATGGGGTTTTGACAACATCCTACTTCTTTCCAAAGCCAACAAAGCCGGTTGCTGGACTCAGAGACAGAACCCATCAAACCTAACAGGAACGGATGACTGTATCTCTGTCCATACCCGTTGACTTTCTCACCATCCGTGCCTCTCGCTACTGGAGCTCTCCCACGTGCCTGAGGCACAAAAGAAGACACATGTCACCTCCGCAGAGCAGGAATGTGGACAGTTTGGGGAATAGTCAGTGCTTCTTCCCAAGAGAGTTCCTTTCCTCTGCTTCCTTCCTATCACTGTATTTCAGTGCCAGGCCATCCAAATGGATTCACTTCTCTGGGGATATGTAGCATAGGGATGGAAGAATCCAGTGCAGGGAGAGTAATGTATTTGAATGTGGGTGGGCATAATGGAACCACTCAAATCAGAGGTTAAGGGTCCGTATGACATCGGGAGCTTGTCTAGACTCGCTCCTACAGCTCCCACTGCCTTTCCCCATTGTGCTCCCGAGGCTCATTCAAGCTGGGAGTTTGGCTGCCAGACCTGAGCCTCTTCCTTCTGACCTCTGGCTGATGCGCGCAAGTACCTGTTCTTTTCACTGGGCACACGGATTCCATGACGCTCTGCGTCACTTTCCAAACACAAAGAAGAATTTCATCCCTGGCCCCTGAGTGAAGGAGCAGAGGTGGGCAAAGCCCAGAGGTGGGTGGGAATCCTGGCCCCATCACTTTCCAGTGGGGGTGTTCTGAGAATCAGGAACTTGAGATTTCTCCAGTGTCAAGTGGGGGGTTAATCACACAAGCATGCGGGTTTTACAAAGTTCTGGTAAATCAGGAAGTTTTGTTCTTTATTCTGGGTTGAAACCGAGAGGCTGCTGGGTCTGCTCTTGCTACTTGTGTTGGGAGGGGAGGAAAAGAAGGTGGAGAAGGCACTGGCTGTTTGGGGTTGGAACATGGAGATCTTCGGCCATCTAGCAGCTCTTGGTGGCTGCCGTGCAAGTGGCACCCCATCCTTGAATTGAATCAGGGGAGCGATTCAAAAGGTTCGTCCGCCCTGATGGGGGGCTATGGAAATCTCACTCAATTCACAGCCCCTCTTAACAGTTCATTTGAAATTGCATCTAATTTAGGCTCATTCATAATTGCCTTTGATGTAAATAACTGCGAACATGGAAGAGCCCATCCCACAAGGCCTGGTAATTACTTCACAATGGAAACCTAACTGTAGGCACGTCACTGTTGCTATGACAACCACAGAGAAGCCCGGTTGCCCACGGTTACCTATGTTAGCAGATGTCACTGGTACTTGAGTCTTAGCTTGAATGAGCCTCAGGAGCATAATGGGGAAAGGCAGTGGGAATTGTGGGAGCGGGTCTGGATGAAAGGACCTTCTTGCACTTACAGGCATCTCTGATATGCTTTTTATTTTCTTGCCGCTGATGGGTTCATGAAGAGTGTCTCCTCATAGGACCATTGAGTTGTCCTCTCGGAGCCAGAAAGCTCTAAAATGACCCCTCCTCTGAAAGGCCTTTCTTTTTTCTTTTGTTTTAAAAATTCTTTGTTACATTAAAAAAATAGGTAATATAAATATGTGGCTCAAGCCTCAAAAAGCACCAAAGGCGTATGGGGGAAGTTCTCTTTCCTATCCTTCCCTCCCATCTACCCACTTCCTGTTTTTCCCCAAAGGTATTTTTTTATGCCTCTACAAATCAATACAAGATATATTTCCTTTCCTTTTATTTTTATACAAAAGTATATAATACAGAAGAATAATGTATCATACACACTGTCCTTTACCTTGCTTTTCCCCTTAATATATCTTGAAATCGTTTCACATCAAGTTATGAAGTACTTCCTCAATCTTTTTACAGTGCAAAGTATTCCATTATATGGTTATGCCACATGTAGTCAACCAGTCCCTAGTAATGGCATGAATTTTTTTTTTTTTAATTTAATGTATGGGGGTTTTCTTTTGAGAGAGAGAGAGAGAGAGAAAGAGCATCAGCAGGGGGCGGGGGCAGAGAGAGAGAGGGAGACACAGAAACTGAAGCAGGCTCCAGGCTTTGAGCTGTCAGCACAGAGCCCGATGAGGGGCATGAACCCACGAACTGTGAGATCATGACCAGAGCCGAAGTCGTATGAGCCGAAGGTTGTGAGGAGTAGTCTTGCATTAATGCCATTTTGCATGTGTGAGTTACCTGTAGAATAACTTCTAGATCTAGAATTGCTGAGTGTATGGATTTGTCACTTTAAATCGCCATCCATAGATCTAGTACTGATTTGTGTCCCCCCAGCTGTGCATATGAGGCCTGCGTCCCCACAGCCTCACAAAGAGTATTTTGTCCAACTTCTGGGTTTTTGCCAATCTGGTAGGTGAGAAATGTTATTTCAGCAGGGTTAAAATCTGCACTTTTCTTGTGTGTATTAGATTTTATTGAACTATCTGTTCATATGCTTTGTCTATTTCTCTATACGTTTGTGGGCCTCTTTCTTAGGGGAAGCTCTTAGGATATTAGGGATATTATGTGATACGAATTTCAATTCTTTTTTCCCTTTCATTTGTCATTTGCCTTTGACTTTGATAGGAGAGCATAATGAAAAATGAGCACGGACTCTGGGGTCAGGCTGTCCAAGTTCACATGCCAGCTCTGCCAATGGGCTGTGTGACTTTGGAAATTTGCTTCTCTGTGCTTCATTTTCCTCATCTACAGAATGGGGGTCATGGTGCCAACCTCCTATGGCTTTTGTGAGGATTAAATGCTTAATATATTTAAAGTATTTGTGGTTGAGGTCTATCCTGATGGGGCTTTTTCTGTCGACCTACATCGTTGGAAACACCTCATAGAGTATAAGTGTGGTTTCCTTTATTCACAGAACTATTTGTTAGGTCTGTGGGAAAGAACTAAAAGACATCTATCTGCTAGAACACTGGAAGACCTAATGGTCAAATTTTTAAAATCTTGGGTATTGGAGTATCCCAAGAATCTGTATAGTTCTAGAGTGTGCTAGTTTAGGGGTGAATATGATTTGAAATCATTCACATTTAGAGGGTGTTTGAAATTAAGAACCAGATAGATCCATCTACTCTGACCCTAAACATGGCCCTAAAGTAAGAAAACAAAAACAAAAACGACACTGGATCTCAGAGATTACAGGTGGGGAATTCTTGAAGTATGTCCATATTCAAGTGGAGATTAAAGAAGCCCAAATGAAAGAACTCTGGATTGATGGAAACAACTGTGGATTGAACAAAAGTTCTTTTTAAAGGGCTATTTTGAAGATTGTGATTCTGACTCGGAGGAACCATAGTGATTGGGAATGGAAGGAATCACATGTTAAAATTCTTTTTTTTTTTTTTTTTAATGTTTTTTATTTATTTCTAGGAGAGAGAGAGAGAGAGACAGCGTGAGCAGGGGAGGGTCAGAGAGAGAGGGAGTCACAGACTGAAACAGGCTCCAGGCTCTGAGCTGGCAGTCAGCACAGAGCCCGACGCGGGGCTCGAACCCACGAACCGCGAGATCATGACCTAAGCGAAAGTCGGACGCTTAACCGACTAAGCCACCCAGGCGCCCCATCACATGTTAAAATTCTTAAATAAAAATTTATTGAGTTTAAATTTAAAAAAAGTATTTGTAACAATGCTCTGTATGGAACATAGTAAATTCTATATTTGATACCTCTTATTTTTTATGGTTCCTAGAACTTTTTTATGGTTCCTGGATTTTGTGTCATAGTTAGAAAGGCCTTAAGAAACTTCCCCTATGCTCTCCTTTGCCATGGCCATGACTTTTTTTCACATACTCTATCAGGAAAGTCATGGTAGCTGAGTGGTTATGAGTACTAGTTTTTTTTTTTTAAGTTTAATTTTATTTATTTTGAGAGAGAGAGAGAACCCCAGGCAGGCTCCATGCTCAGCGCTCAGTGCAGAGCCCAACTTGGGACTCAATCCCACGACTCTGGGATCATGACCTGAGCTTAAATCAACAGTCAGATGTGAAACCAACTGAGCCACTCAGGAGCCCACCTCCACCCCCTCCTTTTACTTTTATTATTTTTTTAATGTTTATTTATTTTTGAGAGAGAGAGAATGTGAGCAGGGGAGGTGCAGAGAGAGAAAGGGAGACACAGAATAGGAAGCAGACTCCAGGCTCTAGGCTGTCAGCTCAGAGCCTGATGTGGAGCTCAAACCCACGAACCATAAGAATCATGACCTGAGCCAAAGTCGGACACTTAATCAACTGAGCCACCAGGCACCAACCCCNTTGAGAGAGAGAGGAGCAGTAGTTTTTGAGTCAGGCAAACAAGTTTCAGTGACAGCTCTGCACTTACTAGCTAAGTGACCTTGACCAAGTCATTTTGTTTCCCTAAATGAGGATTAAAATGATACCCACTTATAAGGTGGCAGTAGTACTTGGGACCGTGGCTGCTACATGGTGAGTGGGAAAGCAGAGTAAATGGTGGCCATTGCTTTTGCTAAAATGGTACCGGCCACACTTCAGTCCTTTTAATTTCAATTCTCTGCCTTTCCAGTTCCCTAAGTGCAGGGACTATGTCTTGTTTTGTTTCTGTTTTTGTTTTTCTTTAATCCGCAGAGATCCGCATGGAAGGGCCTCAACAAATGCTGATGGATGAATGAATAGGGAAGCAGGCTTAAAGCACTTTAGAGTTGCTTAGTGTAGATTATCGCTGGCGGTTTACAGAGGAGAAAACAGAGTCAGAGTAATTTGCCCAGGGTCAGAGTCGGAATGGGACCTGGAACTTACGACTTCCAATCTTTGAGGGGCTTGTTCTTATTTTTTCTCGAAAGTATATTTATTTTTGAGAGAGAGAGGGAGCACGAGCAGGGAAGGGGCAGAGAGAGAGGGAGAGAGTGAATCCCAAGCAGGCTCCACAGTGTCAACACAGAGCCCAACTCAGGGCTTGCCCCCATGAACCATAAGATCATGACCTGAGCCGAAATCAAGAGTTGGGCGCTCAGTGGACTGAGCCACCCAGGCGCCCTTTGAGGGGCTCTTTCTGCCCACCAAAAGGCAGCAGTGGGTTGCAACCTTCGACGCCATGTTGGCCCGAGACTAAGACAGGCCATGTTCAGTATCCTTCACAGCAGACATCTCTACCCATTACTGCACATCGGTGTCTTCCACTCTGGCTTCTGAAATATCATTCATTTTCCTTGTTTTTGGTGGATCCATTAACAACAACAACAACAACAACAAAACCTTTGTGGAATTGAATTGAATTCTCTGGGCCTTGGCTTCTCCATCTCTAAAATGGGAGCTGTCGTTCATTTATCTGCTTGCTCCTCAAACGAACATTGATAGATAGAGACTCTGTGGACTTGATCTGAGGACTTGATTTGTGCCTATGGTGGACACGGAGGCTGCAGAAATGGATAGAGCCAGAGCTTTGCACGTGGAGAGCCACCAGCCCAAGACCCCATCAACAGCGTCTGCCTCTTCTTTAGATCGCTCGGACCATACAGAAGCCCGAACCCGGTGCTTTGGAGAACACAGCTGAAGAGCTGTTTATCTGGCTCAGGGCAGAGCTAAGGAAACTTCAGAGTGGATGTGACATTTGAGCTGCCTTCTGATGGATAACTAGGTGTACCAAGTTCATTGACCTTGCGCTGTTTATAGATTTACCTTGGCTGACGATGCCCTTTATATGACAGGCCTTGTTGGGAGCAGATACAGAGATTATTCAGGAGCTCAGGGCTTTGTACTTCTTTTGTTATTAAACAAATGTTTTAATGTTTATTTTTCAGTGAGAAAGAGAGACAGAGCTTGAGCGGGGGAGGGGCAGAGAGAGAGGAAGACACAGAATCCAAAGTAGGCACTAGGCTCTGAGCTGTGAGCCCGAACTCACGAACTGTGAGATCATGACCTGAGCCCATATTGGATACTTTACCGACTGAGCCACCCAGGTGTCCCAGGGCTTTGTACCTCTTTGATGTGATGATGGTTCCTTGAGCCAAGGCTTGCAGCCCCCTTTCAACTTCTGTCCCCAGTGTGGGAACACCAGATTTAGCGAATAAAAATACAGGACTCTAGGCAAATTGGAATTGGAGATAAACCATATTTGTTTGGGACATGACTGATACTAAAAATTTATTTGTCGTTTATCTGAAATTCTAGGTTGACTAGGAAACCTGTATTTTGTCTGGCGAACCTACCGCAGTCATACACGCCACACATGTCTCAGTGCTGGGGTCCCTTTTTTTGAGCAGGTTGTTTCCTGAGACAGAAAATTCGGGATGGCTCATGCCCTGCTGCTTCACTCAGCATCCATATTGTTCCACGAGAAAACAGACACCTCTTTGTGATTCTAAACATTGAGAGGGAAGGCCCCTCACTGCTGCCATCAGAGGAAACTGCACCCACCCTCTTATTTCCTGCCTGTGCAGCCCACCCACCATGTTAGTGTTCTCCAGATAGGAGGAAGACACTGGTGTCTCTGTTTGCCAACAGACCCCAAACTCCAGGAGATATGCATTCCAAGAATGCTAAAGTTTGGGGTGTCTGGGTGGCTCAGTTGGTCGATGGCTCAGGTCATGATCTCACAGTTGGTGGGTTCGGGCCCTGTGTTCGGCTCTGTGCTGACAGCTTAGAGCCTGGAGCCTGCTTCGGATTCTGTGTCTCCCTCTCTCTCTCTGCCCCTCCCCTGCTCATGCTCTGTCTCTCAAAAATAAATAAACATTTAAAAAACCCTTCAGTTTCGGGGCACCTGGATGGCTTAGTCGGTTAAACATCCGACTTTCACTTAGGTCATGATCTCGCGGTTCGTGGGTTCGAGCCCCGCGTCGGGCTCTGTGCTGACTGCCAGCTCAGAGCCTGGAGCCTGTTTCAGAGTCTGTAACTCCCTCTCTCTCTGACCCTCCCCTGCTCACGCTCTCTGTCTCTCTCTCTCTCCTAGAAATAAATAAAAACATTAAAAAAAATAAAAAATAAAAAAATAAAAAACCCTTCAGTTTCTTGCTTCTCTTCCCTGGTTGGTGGTGGGAGGTGAGCCCCGAAGGAGAGTTTATCTTCTCTTTAGTCTGCCATGTGGGCAATCTCAGAGTCTTTTGCTCTGGGACTCCAGATCTTCATCGATTTATGATAGGGGAACATCCCAATATACCCATTCTTCGTTGAAAATATTGTAAATTGAAAATGTATTGAATACACCTAACCTACCAAACATCACAGCTTAGCCTAGCCAGCCTTAAATGTGCTCAGAATGCTTACATTAGCCTACAGTTGGGCAAAATCCTCTAACACAAAACCTATTCTATGCTAAGGTGCTGAATATCTCATGTAATTTATTGAATACTGTACTAACAGTGAAAGATGGAATGGTTGTATAGGTACAGAGTAGTGGTAGGTATATCAGTTGTTTTTCCTAATGATCCCAGGGCTGACCAGAAGCTGGGGGTCTCTGCTGATCACTGGCATCATGAGAGAGTATTATACTGCGGGTGGCTAGTCCAGGAAAAGATTAAATTCAAAATTCAAAGTATGGTTCTCACTGGACGGAAGTGGCCTCCTGGACAGAATGTGTATTGCTGTTGCAACATTGTAAAGTCGAAAAATTAGAAGTCAAGCCATTCTAAGTCAGGGACCATGAGTATAGGTAAAATTTAGGGGTGGTAGGGAAAGCCTATTTAATATCCTGTTAAACAGGCTTTCACTGAGAAGGTTAGGAAGCAAGACTGATGGGGCATGCATTTTATATGATCTGGTGTTAGGACATATTGGTACCTCTCCTTTTCCCAGAAGGCAATTTGGCAGGTATATCCAAAGGCTTCAAAATATTTATACCCCTGTAATGTAACCTTCTGGAAATTGGTTTGTGTCTCAGGGAAGTAATCTGAATACAACAAACAAGAAACTGCTCAAAGATATTTATTTCAGTGTTATTTATGATGTGAAAAAATTGGATCCAACTTAAAGTCAATAATGGACCTTTCACTAGTGGGATTATATGTAGCCAAAATAATAGTGTTCATGTTGAATCAGGAATAACATGGAGATGTGTTTATATTATGAAGTTAGGTGGAACTAAATAGGTTGCAGGGTTGAATGTACAATATGATCAACCTAAAAAATCTGGACAGAATACATACACCAGTGTGCTGCTTTAATTATCACTGGGTAATAGGGATTTTCATTTAATTGAAATGTAAAAAACAAAACAAAACAACAAAACCAAACTTCTAGATAAGGACAGAAAAACATGAGGAAGAAAAGGCATATGGGTGATTTCATTCTTTGTTTTGGGTTATCAAAAAATACAATTTGATAACTTAGAGTCAAGACCATCTAGCAAGTAGGGGCACCTGGAGGGCTCAGTCGGTTAAGCATCAGACTTGGTTTAGGCTCAGATTATGGTCTCACAGTTCATGGGTTCAAGCCCCACAGCAGGCTCTATGCTGACAGTGCAGAGCCTGCTTGGGATTATCTCTCTCTCTCCCTTTCTCTCTGTTCCTCCTGTATTCTCTCTCTCTCTAAAAAAAAAAAAAAAAAGAAAAAGAAAAAAAAAGCTGTTCCTCATCCAACTTCTCCCCACTCCTGGGGAACCCTGTCCAAGTCTTTAATTTTTCCTCTAGGTCAAAATAACATACTCAGGTTGTCACTTCTTGATTTATTGGTTTTAGGCATTATCTATTGACTTCCTGATAAGATAGATGAAGATTTAGGTCTCTTATACCCTTAGTGGGTAAATAGTGGCCTTCAAAAGTTCATGTTCATCCAGAATGTTGGAATGTCACCTTTATTTGGACATAGGATCTTTGTTAGGTAATTAAGTTAGGGATCTTGACCTGAGATCATCCTGGAGTTGGGGTGGGCCATAAATCCAGTGACTGGTGCCCTTGTAAGTTGAGGAGAGGACCCACAGAGACACGTACAGAGAGAGGAAGGCTGTGTAAACACTGAGGCAGAGACTGGAGTGGCACAGTCCCAAACCAAGGACTTTCAAAAGTGGTTGGGGGTCACCAGAGGCTGGAAGAGAAGCATGGAACAAATTCTCATAGTCTCAGAGGGAAAAGACCTTGCCAATATCTTGATTGAAGACTTCTACTACCTTCCGGAATTGGGAGAGAATAAATTTCCATTGTTTTAAGCCACTGAGTTTGTGGTAATTTGTTATGGGTAGCCCAAGGGGAATAATACAGCCCCTGTCTCCCTCTACTCCCATGTATGCATTATGACTTTTTATTTTTTATTTTTAATGTTTATTTTATTTTTGAGAGAGACAGAGCGTGAGTGGGGGAGGGGCAGAGATAGAGGAAGATACCGAATCTGAAGCAGGCTCCAGGCTCTGCGCTGTCAGCACAGAGGCTGACACGGGGCTCAAACTCATTAACTGTGAGATCATGACCTGAGCTGAAGTCAGACGCTTAACTGAGCCACCCAGGCGCCCCTGCATTATGACTTCTTTTACCCTTTTTTATTTTTATTTTTTAATGCTTATTTATTTTATTTTTGAGACAGAGAGAGTGTGTGAGCAGGGGAAGGGCAAAGAGAGAGGGAGAGAGAATCCCAAGCAGGCTCAGCACCATCAGCGCAGAGCCTAACGCAGGGCTCGAATCTATGAACCATGAGATCATGACATGAGTTGAAATCCGGAGCCAGAACCTTAACCAACGGAGCCACCCAGGTGCCCCAGCCATTTTTATTTTTAAACTTTGCAGTGATCTTTCCAGTGCTAAGCATGCATTTCATTTATAATGGGAGAAAATAAACTTTGTTAGGAACGAGGGCTAAGATGTGAAAATGTCGTGTTTGGGGAGAGCAGGGATACTCAGATTCTGGCTGAGGTTGGGTAAGCATGACTCTGTGTTGAAGACAGATGCTGGTGGCTTAACAGGACCAGAGATAGAAACCACCTGTGTCAGCACAGCTACTATTTACTCCGGAAAGTTCTTGCCCAGGACGATAACACTGTAAACCATTAAATATTTCACTATTTGCTTTGGAAGTTCCTGGAAGCCAATTTATTCAAACAAGAGACTGCACAGTTGGGCACATAGCCCTGTTCTCAGAACATTGACTGTTCCCCTGGGCAAAAAGTCCACTTGCCAAACAGTCGTTTACTGATAAAGACTCGCTCTGAGGCTCCTGCCTTGCTGTGGCCACCACCGATCCTAAACTGTATTAACAGACCAGCCTTAAATCACTTGAACTCAGACACCAAAACCCAGTAGGTATCTGCCTCTGGTCTCCCCCTTCTGAGACCCTCCCAGGCTCGATCGAGGTGGAGCTCCTGCCTCTGCCAGAATTTAGGTAAAAAGCCCGGCTTTGTCTGGTGCCCAGAATATTCCAGTGGCCTTTCAGGGCCATCGCAGTGTATAGGTGTTTGGGTGTGTGTCTGTGTGTGCTCGCTTTTGTGAGCATGTCTTCAGGAGGAAGTGTGTGTCCATGTGTGTGTGCATATGAATGCCAAGCTATGGAACTGAATTCCCTTCCACAGGCAGTGGGAAACTTGAAGACGTGCATAGAGAGATGACGGCATGCCCAGGTCTGGGTTTTGAAGAGATGTGTGATTGCAGGCTCAGGAAGACTCTCAGGGCCATGGCTAAGGGTTTAGAAGACACCCACACAGTCAGGGCACAGAAGTGGACAAGATTGCCAGACAACAGTGCAATGGATTAAAGCTGCCTGCTGATTCTTTGCCATTCTTCCGCCAGGAGGTGGAGACTGTCCTTCCTCCCTTTGAATCTGTGCTCTCCTTGGGCCTCCTGTTGACCAGAGGAAGTGATCCTGAGGCTAGGCCTTCGGAGATTGGTGGCTTCTGACTTCCTCTTTGGAATGCTTCCTTCTGCATCCGACTCTAAGAAGTCTGATACCCTTGAGAACACCATGCTGGAAGGAAGGCCAGACTCGCCATGTGAATAGAGAGGGGCTATGGGGAAATAAGACAGAGGCCCCCACAAAAAGGAGCGCAGCTTTCTTGAAAATTCCACTCCAGTTCAGCCGCGAGCTAAATGGAGCTGAGTGAATGACCTCAGCTGCTGCCACGTGCAGCAGGAAAGCCACCCAGCTGAGCCTTCTCTGAATTCTTGTCTCCCAGACTCTTGAGTGAGCCGAATGGCTATTTTAAGCCACCAAGGCATGGGGCAGTTTGTTATACAGCAATAGACAACCCAGACAAACAGCTAACGTTTCTTGGTTACTCGGTGCACGTCAAGGATAGTAGGTTGCAATATTGTTAGGATGTCCGTTCCCCATGATTTGTTTTACAGATTCAGCGTAATCCTAGCCACTTAGATTTTAATATTCATGATTCTCATTAGCTTTTACCTGAAAGTATTGCCAATTATACATTTAACTTTTCATTCGTAAGTAATTGCTGAGTCAGAAATACTTTTTCAGGGGCGCCTGGGTGGCTCAATAGGTTAAGTGTCCGACTTTAGCTCAGGTCATGATCTTGTGGTTCATGGATTCAAGCCCGACATTGGGCTCTATGCTGTCATCACAGAGCCTGCTTTGGATCCTCTGTCCCCCTCTCACTTGCTCTCTCTCTCTGTGTCTCAAAAATAAACATTAAAAGAAAAAAAGGAATACTTTTTCACTACATGTTAAAGTCAAGATGTTAACAAAGAGATGGGGTGCCTGGGTGGCTCAGTCGGTTAACCATCTGACTTTGGCTCAGGTCATGATCTCGTGGTTCGTGAGTTCGAGCCCTGCATCAGGCTCTGTGCTGACAGCTCAGATCCAGGAACCTGCTTTGGATTCTGTGTCTCCCTGTCTCTCTGCCTCGTCCCTGCTCATGCTCTGTGTCTCCCTCTCAAAAATAAATAAACATAAAAAAATTAAAAAAAAAAGATGTGAGCCAAGAGCATCCAAATTTGTGTCCTAAATTATGTCATGTAAGCTACCTTTCAGTAAAACTTTGGGGAAACAAATGCAGCGCTAGGCTTCATCTTGTTAATCCTTGAGGCAGATGTTACCTGTGTTGGGCAGAGACCGGGCAGTGACATGAGGGAAAGAGCGTGAGGGAGAAGAAGGATGGAGCTAAAGGGAATGCAGGTGTGGGTGGAGGAGGGTCAGATAAGGAAATCGAGAGGGAGCACCAGAGGACAGAGAAGCCAGGTGGCCCCTGCCCTCGGTCTGGGCTTTCTATGTAGGATCTGGTTCTCAAAGAGGGAGGCTAATTTGCATGTGAGCTGGCTTTTGGCTTGAAGTGTGTGTCTCGTGTCCTTCCCTCAGATTCTCCAACCAACGTACATCCAGGTTAACCCACCCCCTCTGCCCCCCATTAACATTTCCAGGTAAAACCTGGGTTTGGGGCAAAGCTTTACTTACTGTAATTTTCTTTTAAAGGGGAGAAGTGGGTAGCAGAGAGAGCGAGAGAGCGAGAGCGAGGGAGAGAGAGAGAGAGAGAGAGAGAGAGAGAGACAGAGAAGCTAGTCCTAATCCATTGAAATTGATTGGTTCAAAATATTTGCCTCCTTGGATTTCAGTAGCCTGGAGAAATCCACCCCTTAATGAGCAATTTCACCGGCTATGAATTAATATGCAAATCTATGCAAATAACGTGCAACTCTTCCCAAGCCTCTCAGACAGGCTTTTGTTTGCAGCAGGATTACTTCACCAAGCCAATTCAATTGGGTAGAAAAAGCCCTTTGCAAATGGGATTTTCATATTAATAAGAGCTGTGGTGGATTAAGTCTCTGGCACTTGATGTGTCTATTTATAACCCTGCATCACAGGACTGGGCAAACTCCAGACAGCACCTTGGAGCTGGAACCCAGGTTTGCCTCTGAAGCCAAAGAATATACAAGCTGTCATCTTAAGTAATGCTCTGCCTCTACCTTTAGGCTGAGGCATTTCGCCGTAAGAGCCAAGCTCAAATGCTAAAATATCAACACCATTTTCTTAATTTCCATTGTAGGAAATTTACAGAGTATATGATATTGTTAGCGCGATGTTTCTTTTTTTTGATGCAAAGTAATAACTACTGACAGGCGGATAAGAATGGAAGTTAAGGGTGCACCTTCTGGGGCCCGGGGCCTGGGTTTGAGCTGAGATCCACTAATGAGATCCAACCCAACCACGAGAATAGGGCCAAAGGGCTTTTTACCTCTCACGTGTCTGAGTTTACCCCTCTGTTAACTCTCAGGGTTGATATGAGGGTTAACTGAGCTCATTAAGAGCACTCCATGCCTGGCACTAAGGAATTGCCTGATAAAGGTTATCAAGTGCCAGGTAATTAATGAAGATTTTAATGGGAGGAAACGTCTTGATGGGTCTGAACAACCAACGTCTTTATGGGTCAGCAGCATGATAAAAGCAATATTTGGCTGTTGTTTTTAGCCGTGTTTACAATGTGACATCTGGCCCCAAGCAGATTCAGGCACGTTGGGGGCGCCTGGGTGGCTCAGTTGGTTAAATGTCCAATTTCAGGTCAGGTCATGATCTCGTGGTCTGTGAGTTCAAGCCCCGTGTGGGGTGCTGTGCTGATAGCTTAGAGCCTGGAGCCTAATTCAGATTCTGGGTGCCTCCTCTCTCTCTCTCTCCCCCACTCAGGCTCTGCCTTGCTCTGTCTCTCAAAAATAAATAAATGTGAGAATTTATTTTTTCAGATTCTAGGCATGTTGAAGAATGGGGAATGCAGGATGTGAAGGAGAACAACTCATTTTGGGAAGGCAAGCATGTTGTTTTTTTCTTTTTTGTATTGGAAATTATTGTAATGAGATATAGTTGACATATAACATCGTATAACTTTAAGATGTACAGCATGTTCATTTGGTACATTTATATATTGCAGGATGATTGTCACTTTAAGATTAGCAAACACCTCTAACAGGTCACATAGTTACCATTTCTTTTTTTGTAGTGGGAACTATTCAGATCCCGTCCCTTAGCAGCTTTGAGGTTTATAACGTGTTCTCTGTGATCACTGTTCTTGGAAGGCAAGCACTCTCCTTATAAAAAATGTTTGCTCCAACCTTTCCGCCCAATTTTTAAACTTCACATTATGACATTTTCTAATATTCGCAAAACTTGAGAATGTTTTAATGAACCTCACGTGCTTATCATCTAAACCCACATTTGTCTTCTACCACCTTTTCTTTTTTTCTTTTCTTCCTTAGTATTTTTTCATTTTTTATTTTATTTTTATTTTATTTTTTAATTTATATCCAAGTTAGTTAGCATGTAGTGCAAAATGACTTCAGCAGTAGATTCCAGTGATTCATTCCCTATATATAACACCCCGTGCTCATCACAACAAGTATCTTCCTTAATGCCCTGTGCCCATTTAGCCCATACCCCCCGCCCAGTACCCCTCCCTCAACCCTTGGTTTGTTCTCTATATTTAAGAGTCTCTTATGTTTTGTCCGGCTCCCTGTTTTTATATTATTTTTGCTTCCTTTATGTTCATCTGTTTTGTATTTTAAATTCCACATATGAGTGAGGTCATATGATATTTGTCTTTCTCTGACTAATTTTGCTTAGCATAATACCCTCATGTTGTTGTAAATGGCAAGATTTCATTCTTTTTGATTGCTGAGGAATACTCCATTGTATATACACACACATCTTCTTTATCTCCATTCATCCGTCGATGGACATTTGGGCTCTTTCCGTACTTTGGCTATTGCTGATAGGTGCTGCTATAAACATTGGGGTGCATGTGCCCCTACGAAACAGCACACCTGTGTCCCTTGGATAAATACCTAGTAGTGCAATTGCTGGGTCATAGGGTGGTTCTATTTTTACTCTTCTCTAGTATTTCATTTATTTGTTTGTTTGTTTGTTTATATTAAAATTTTTTAACTGTTTATTTTTGAGAGAGAGAGAGAGAGAGACAGAGCAGGAGCTGGGGAGGGGAAGAAAGAGAGAGGGAGACACAGAATTCGAAGCAGGCTCCAGGATCTGAGCTGTGAGCACAGAGTCCGGGGCGGAGCTTGAACCCATGACCTGTGAGATCATGACCTGAGCTGAAGTTGAAAACTGAACCAAGTAGGCCACTTAGGTGCCCCTTCCTCTTCCACATTTAAGGATCTTTGTGATGACAGTGGGCCTACAGATGTAATCCAGGATAATCTCCTTGTTTTATTTTATTTATTTAAAAGGTTTATTTATTGTTGAGAGTGAGAGCGTGAGCAGGGGAGGGACAGAGAGAGAGGGGAATGGGGACAGAGAATCTGAAGTGGGCTCTGTGCTGATAGCCATGAGCCTGATGCAGGGCTTGAATTCACGAACCATGAGATTATGATCTGAGCTGAAGTCTGATGCTCAACACCAGAGCCAGTCAGGTGCTCCTCAATACATTATTATTAACTAAAGTTCATAATTTGTTCAGATTTCCCTAGTTTTTACCTAGTGTCCTTTTCCTGCTCCAGGAAAAAATTATTTTCAGTAGCCAAAGTTAAGTCTCTGTGCTGTGTCAGTAGGTTGATTACAAAAGAGTGAAATCAAAGAACAGCATATACTGAATATGTAAATATTAATCAGTGAACAATCTGGCTGTGTGTAGGTTTGTTTCTTTCTATATGGCTCTGGGGTGCATTTTTCAGTTTGTCTCTTTGATATTTTAAGTATTTAAATATTAACTCTTGTACTTAAAAATGGATTTACAAGTGTGGGGCACTGGGTGGTTCAGTTGGTTAAGTGGCCAACTTTGGCTCATGTCATGATCTTGTGGTCTGTGAGCTTGAGCCCCACGTCAGGCTCTGTGTTGACAGCTCAGAGCCTGGAGCTGCTTCAGATTCTGTGTCTCCCTCTTTCTCTGCCCCACCCCTGCTCACGCTCTGTCTCTATAAAAAATTTATTTTTAAGTTAAAAATAAAAGTTACATGTGGCAGAACAAATAAGGATGACATTCACCAACTGTCAAAAAGCAAGTGGAGTGGGGTGTGAATTAACAATTCTGATGCTACTATGTGTGTGTGCTGGAACTGGATAATTAAATAAATGGGTAGCAGGTGGTAGGAACTGGGCTTCTCTTTGTTGGAGTGGGAGGTTAGAGATAAACAAGAGGAAGAGGCTAGAATGACCCACTGGTAATGCATTAGTGTTGGAGACACGAGTATAAACATATGTTTTGCTTAACACAAATTCAGTGATTACATATAGAAATATTTCTCAGTGTGAGTATATCACAGTTTAAAGTACATACATTTCTTGCTCTGTCAGCTGAGAAGACCTAGAAGCAGTGACACCCCAGGAGCAATGGGCACGCCTAGTACCAGATCTTGGTTTCTAACACCATCCTTCAAAGAAAGGAACAAGGCTGATTCTACAGCAGGGAAAAGAAAGAACACAAGATGAGCATCTTGCAGTGCCAGAAAGTAAGGAAGTGTTACAAAAAAATGAAAACAAAACAAAACAGAACACAGGGCACCTAGGTGGGGTGGCTCAGTTGGTTGAGCATCCACACTTGATTTCGGCTCAGGTCATGATCCCAGGGTCGCGGGATCAAGCCTGGAGTTGGGTTCTGTGCTTAGCATGGAGCCAGCTTAAGATTCTCTCTCTTTGGGCACCTGGGTGGCCCAGTTGGTTAAGTGTCCGACTTTAGCTCAGGTCATGGTCTTGCGGTTCATGAGTTTGAGCCCCGTGCTAGGCTCTGTGCTGACAGCTCAGTTCCTGGAGCCTGCTTCAGATTCTATGTCTCCCTCTTTCTTTGTTCCTCCCCCATTTGCTTGCATGCTCTCTCTCTTTCTCTCTCAAAAATAACATTAAAAATTTTTTAACAAGCTTCTCTCTCTCTCTTCCTTAGCCCCCCTCCCTTACTTACACACTCTCTCTCTTTCTAAAATAAAAAAAAAAAAACCCCACAAGATGGAGGTATGTCAAAGGAGCCACCTGAAAGATTTCCCAATGGCCAAAGCTGAGCCAATTTGAGCAATGAATAGTTTTATTTCTTCCTTCCCAATCTGTATGCTCTTTTATTTCCCTTTCTTGTCTTGCATTGGCTAGACAGTGTTGAATAGATATGGTAAGAGCAAACATTCTTGTTTTGTTTCTGATTTTAGGGAGAAAGCAATTTTCATTATTAAAAAATTTTTTTAAGTTTATTTACTTTGAGAGAGAGAAAGCACACACATGCTCCAACTGGAGATGGGCAGAGAGAGAGAGGGAGAGAGAAAACCAAGCAGGCTCCTTGCTGTCAGCACAAAGCCCAATGCGGGGCTCAAACCCACGAACCACAAGATCATGACCCGAGCCAAAATCAAGAGTCCAGCGCCCACCTGCCTGAGCCACCCAGGTGTCCCACTTAATTTTCATTATTAAATATGATGTTAGCTGTGTCCTCAAGTAAAATGAAGAGAATTGTTCATCACATTTGAGGGCGATGAGTCCTCTTTTGGTCATTATGACCTTTTAGGGTCTTGAGAGGCACTTAGGAAAAGCCAGGGAGGCCTGTCTCAGGTCAGGTCCCCTGAGAAGCAGACTGTCAGCAGCAGTGTACTTAAACAAGTTTAGTGGTGAGTGCTGTTGGACTTAACATGTGCGGGGCCGGGCAGGGGTGAGAAGTTGAACTGCAATGCAGTCTTAACGAAGGTCAGCATTGGAAGATCTGGAGCTGGGGTGGCCTTGCATAGTAGCCAAATTGAAGCCGAAGACAGTCACTTCATGCAAACACATGTGCTTATCCGTTGAGCTCCATTTGCTGAGAACCCTAGGTCTCTTGTGACACATTGGAGCTGGGTTTGTCTGGACACCTTGGTACTTGGGTCCATGTTTTATGACTGGTGGCAAAGATCAACTATTCAGTACAGGGAATCTAGATATCATTTAATGGCAAAGTGAAAACCCTTTTAAGGCTGTCTCACTGTGTGGCTTCCTTTAATAGATGATGAGGGACAGGTATCTAATAATACGCTTGAAGCAGACTGGTGCAGGGCTGAACACTGAAGTACACTGAGCAGCTAAGACTTCAGATTCATAGGTCTTAGTAGGTTGCTCAGACCTCCCATCTGGTCCCCACTGAACTTATCTGGACATCTTTCTCAGGAGGCTGTTTTGAAGACTAACTGAACTAATTCTTAGAAAATGCTGTGTGCTGGGGGCACCTAGGTGGCTCAGTCAGTTACACGTCAGATGTCGGCTCAAGCCACGATCTCATGGTTCGTGGATTCGAGCCCCGCGTCAGGCTCTGTGCTGACAGCTCAGAGCCTGGAGCATGCTTCAGGTTCTGTGTCTCCCTCTCTCTTTGCCCCCCCCCTGCTCTGTCTCCGTCTCTCTCTCTATAATAAATAAACATTAAAAAAAAAAAAAGAAAATGCCGCATGCTGCCTAGCATATAAGCATGCAATAAATGTTTATTTTTTTATTATTATTTTTTATATCCTTAGGCTGTTTTTTGCAGTTTGTACATGATGAAAACATATTGAATGCACTTATTTTTATTTTTACTTATTTCAATGTCTATTAATTTTTGAGAGAGAGAGAGAAAACGGGAGGGGCAGAGAGAGAGGGAGACAGGAGACAGAATCCCAAGCTGACTCCACACTGTCAGCACAGAGCCTGATGTGGGGGTCAAACTTGGCAAACAGCAAGATCATGAGCTGAGCCAAAATAAAGAGTTGGATGCTTAACTGACTGAGCCACCCAGGTGCCCCCATGAGCTTATTTTTAAACAAAGTTAACATGGGCTGTTAGGGTCTTATGAAAGACAATACAGGCCTTCAGGGTGCCATGAACTTCACCCATATAGAATGGCAAACTTAACTGGTAAATATTGTGTGTGTTCTGACTGCTCTGCCAACTGGCTATTTCCTTGTCTCCTCTTTCTCTCTTTGCATCTCCTTATTTTTCCCCGAGATACAGCAATATTGATAATAATGAAATAAGGCCTCTAATTGTCCAAGTGAAAGGAAACTCTGAACATCTCTCACTTTAAATCAAAAGCTAGAAATGATTGAGCTCAGTGAGGAAGGCATGTCAAAAGCCGAGATAAGCAAAAAGCTAGGCCTCTTACCCCAAACAGTTAGCCAAGCTGTGAATGCAAAGAAAAAGCTCTTGAAGGAAATAAAAAAGTGCTACTCCATTGAACACACGAATGATAAGAAAGGGAAACAGCCTTATTGCTGATATGGAGGAAGTTTTACTGGTCTGGATAGAAGATCAAACCAGCTGTAACATTCCCTTCAGCCTAAGCGTAGTCCGGAGCAAGGATCTCTTTGATTCTGTGAAGGCTGAGAGAGGTGAGGAAGCTTCAGAAGACAAGTTGGAAGTTAGTCGAGATTGGCTCAGGAGGTTTAAGGAAGGAAGCCAGCCCCACACATCCAAGTGCAAGGTGAAGCAGCGAGTGCTGATGTAGAAGCTGCAGCCAGTTCTCCAGGAGATCCATCTGCGATCGTTAATGAAGGTGGCTCCTGGACGACAGATTTTTAGTGTAGAGGAAACAGCCTTATATTAGAAGAAGATGAATCCAGGACTTTCATAGCTAGAGAGGAGAAGTCAGTGCCTGGCTTCAAAGCATCAAAGGACAGGCTGGCACTCCTGTTAGGGGCTAATGCAGCTGCTGACTTCAAGTGGAAGCCAGTGCTCCTGTACCATTCTGAAAATGTAGGGTCCTTAAGAATTGTGCTAAATCTACTCTGCCTGGAGAAAGACATATATCATATGTTTTCACTCATGTGTGGAACTTGAGAAACTTAACAGAGGACCAAGCAGGAAGGGAAGGGGAAAAAATAGTTACAGAGAGGGAGGGAGGCAAACCATAAGACACTCTTAAATACAGAGAACAAACTGAGGGTAGATGGGGAGCGCGGGGGAGAGAGAGGAAAATGGGTGATGGGCATTGAGGAGGGCACTTGTTGGGATGAGCCCTGGGTTTTGTAAGTAAGCGATGAATCATGGGAACCTATCCCCCAAACCAAGAGCACACTGTATACACTGTGTGTTAACCAACTTGACAATAAATTATATTAAAAAAATAATAAATAAATCTGCCTGTGCTGGAACAAAGCCTGGATGACAGCACATCCACAACTTGTTCACAACTTGGTTTCCTAAATATGGTAAGCCCATTGTCAAGACTTACTGCTCAGAAACAAAGATTCCTTTCAAAATAGTACTGCTCCCTGACAATGCACTTGGTCCCTCAAGAGCTCTGACACAGATGTACAATGAGATTCATGTTTTCATGTCTGCTAACACAGCATCCTTTCTACAGCCCATGGATCAAGGAGTAATTTAGACTTTCAAGTTTTATTACTTTAAAAAAAATGTTTATTTTTGAATGAGAGAGAGCGTGAGTGACCCAGGGAGGGGCAGAGAGAGAGGGGGAGACAGAAGATGCCAAGTAGGCTCTGCGCAAATGTGCAGACTTGGGGCTAGATCGTGACCCTGAGATCATGATCTGGGGCTAGAATGTGACTTGGGGCTAGATCTCAAGACTCTGAGATCATGACCTGTGCCGAAATCAAGAGTCAGACGCTTAACAGATTGAGCCACCCAGGTGTTCCAATAAAGTATTTTAAAATTAAGGTATATACACTCCTGGGTGGCTCAGTCGGTTGAGCATCTGACTTCGGCTCAGGTCATGATCTTGCAGTGCGTGAGTTCAAGCCCCACGTCGGGCTCTGTGCTGTCAGCCTGTCAGCAAAGAGCCCACTTCAGATCCTCTGTCTCCCTCTCTCTGCCCCTCCCCCACCTGCGCTCTCCCAATAAATAAGCACATATTAAAGAAATAAAGTAGGGTACATATGTTAAAAAATAATGGTATTGCACACTGAATAGACTATAATATAAACACAGGTGTTCGATGCACCAGGAAACAAAAAATTCATTTGACTTGGTTTGCTGCAATACTGTTTTACTGTAGGATCTGGAAGCAATCTCTCTGAGGTATGCCTGTAAACAGTGAGACTTGATGACAGATCATTTCTACGAATCTCTGAGGTACGCCTGTAAACAGTGAGACTTGATAACAGGCTAATTTCTACCACCAGTGGATAATCTTCAGCAGTTACAGATACTTGCAGTGAAGTCCTTAAAAATAGCATTTTCAATTTTATCTCAAATTTTGAACTATGAAAATGTACAAACATAGACAAAAATAAGGAGGCTAATTCAATGAACCCCATATATCCTTCACCCAGATTTGATAATTATCAACATTTCCCAATGAGCATCTATTTCTTTTTTCTCAAAACTGTTTTTCTGAAAGTTTATTTATTTATTTATTTTTAGTAGTCTCTACACCCAGCATGGGGCTTGAACCCCATGACCCTGAGATCAAGAGTCTCATGCTCTTCTAATTGAGCCACCCAGCGCCCCTCTTTTTTCCTTTAAAAATTTTTAAGTTTATTTATTTTTGAGAAAGAGACAGTGTGAGCAGGAGAGGGGAAGAGGGAGGGAGGGAGAGAGAGAGAGAGAGAGAGAGAATCCCAAGGAGGGTCTGCAGTGTCAGCACAGAGCCCAATGTGGAACTCAAACTCATGAAACCATGAGATCATGACCTGAGCTGAAACGGAGAATCGGGTGCTTAACCGACTGAACCACCTAGGCGCCCCTCTCTTTTTTTCTTTTAAAAGCAAATTCTAGTAATCGTACATTTTGTACCTGCACACTTTAGTATGTATCTCTAATAATATGGGTATATATATAATAATAATCATATAGCCATGGTACTTTATAATCATACCTGAAAAAATTGGGTATCATCCAGTTCACAATAAAATTTTCCTGATAATCTAAAAATTCTCATATTTTAGAGGATTTGTTTAAATCAGGATACAAACGAGGTCAATACATAATATTTGCTTATTGTCCCCAAAATTCTTTTAAAATCTTGACTAACCTGCACCCCCTTTCCTCCCGTTGTCATGTTGCAAAAACTAGGTCAATTGTCCTAGAAAATATCCCATATTTTAGATTTGTTGATTTGCTTCCTTGTGGTGTTTTATTTTAAAATTATTAAATTTTAAATTTATTTAATTATTAAAATTAAAATGTATTTTATTAAAATTTTTTTTTAATGTTTTACTTATTTTTGAGAGGGAGAGACAGTGTGAGCAGGGGAGGGTTAGAGAGAGAGGGAGGCACAGAATTAGAAGCAGGCTCCAGGCTCTGAGCTAGCTGTCAGCACAGAGCCCGACACAGGGCTTGAACCCACGAACCGTGAGATCATGACCTGAGCTGAAGTCGGACGCTTAACCGACTGAGCCACCCAGGCGCCCCTATAGTTATTTATTTTAAAGACTTTTCTAATTAAAATCTGTAGCATAATAGTTGTAAAAAACTAGAAAAATGATAGAACTCCAGTTGGTAATGTAGAAAGTACAAATCTGTGATAATCCTACCCCTAGAGGTAATCACTGCTGATTGCCTGGCATATATTCTATCAGACTTTTCTCTTCACTATTCAATAAGAAAGTAATTTCTTAAGTCATTCTGCAATGAAATTGGCCATTGTGTGATTCTCTATTACTATGAGGTTTTTGTGGAGATTATTCAATGGTTCTTTGCACGGTGTCCCAATCCCGTAAAGATATCTAGCCATTGTTAGAAAGTGCTGGGGCAGGACAGCACAGTTATTGTTTTAAGTTAATCAAACATGGGATATTTTGTGCGTGTTGCAGGGTGAAGACTGTAGCCGCGGGAAAGGTGTAGACACAGAACTGGACCAGTTGAGTAAAGCATGCAGGGCCACACCTTACTCTAAGCTGCACATGCTACCAGATAGGCCGTGATCTAAGGGGATCAGTGAGTTTGGTCCCCAGTGGTGGAAGGAAAGACCTTTGAGTCCAGTACCTAAATAACTAGGACAATTCCTTTATTTGTCTGTCTCAGTGGAAATTCTGAGCCTCCCATTCTGTCCTGTCGTGCTAGGAATGAACTGTTAGTCATTTCTCCTAGTGCTTGTCAATTGCAAATGAAAAAAAAAAAAGAATGTATCACTCTAATTTGCATGGCCTCCCTCATCCAAATTGAAGAATTACACAAAACTTTTACTACAAATTCCCTGCTTTTGAGTTCTTAATTTTGACTTCTCTTTCAGTTGGCTTTAGTATGTCTTCAAATAATTGTTTCTAAAAGTAATGTGCCGGATGTTTTCCAAACTTTGGAACATCTGAGAGTAATTTTCTGTAAGTTTTGCACATGAAAAACATGTTGACTAGATTTTAAAATATGAGATTACAACAGTTCTCAAAATTTAATAGCTATTACTTCATTATCTTTTATTTAAATTTATTGTTGAGAGAGGAGAGGGACAGAGCACAAGTGAGGACCAGAGAGAGAGGGAGACACAGAATCTGAAATAGGCTCCAGGCTCTGAGCTGGAACCCGACGCGGGGCTCGAACCCACAAATCGCGAGATCATGACCCGAGCTGAAGTCGGAAGCTCAACTGAGCAACCCAGGTGCCCCACTTCATTATCTTTTAGAACTTGGTGCTGCAGGTACTTCGGGCCAGTATAGATTTTATTAATTTGTAAATGACCTAGGATTTAAGATGGGCCTTTTTGCATGTTTGTTTTTGTGTTTTTAGTCACTTGCTGGGATATATTTAGGTGTGTGAGCTAGATATTCCCTTTGTGTCCCTCCTTTCTTCATAATCTCCCTCCTGCTATGGGCTGTGGGATTCTTACAGATTGAATCAATTCGCTCTGATGCCCGGTGGCTTCTGATTGATTGGGCCAATGGGAGTCACTAGAAGATTAGGAGGAGGTCAAAGCAGGGCTTTTTTTTTTTTTTTTTTTNGATGGAGCCACCTAGGCGCCCCAATGTCTACTAAATTCTTGACCGATTGTGTGCAGATCTCCTATAATTGATTATTCCAGGCACTTGGTGAACGTGGTCAAACTTCAGCGGGTATGGTTTCTAATGAGCTATCCTCAAGGTCACTGATTATTCCTTCTGTTGTGTCCAATCCACACTTATGCCATGGTTTTTGTTTTGTTTTTGCAATTTCAGATATTGTATCTTTCAGTTCTAGAGTTTCTTTTTGGTCATTTTTTTGGATTTTTAAAAAATTTCTTTGCTAATATTTTAATCCACTTCTTCATTATGACCATGTTGCCCGTTAAGTCTCTGACATACCTTAAAGTAGAGATTTTGAAGTTCTTGTCTGCTGATTCCAACTTCTGAGTCATCTTCCCTTTTTCTCACATGGGTCTTATTTTCCTTTGTTTTCTTTTTTTTTTTAATGTTTTATTTATTTCTAGGAGAGAGAGAGAGACAGCGTGAGCAGGGGAGGGTCAGAGAGAGAGGGAGTCACAGACTGAAACAGGCTTCAGGCTCTGAGCTGGCAGTTAGCACAGAGCCCGACGCGGGGCTCGAACCCACGAACCGCGAGATCATGACCTAAGCGAAAGTCGGACGCTTCACCGACTAAGCCACCCAGGCGCCCCTCCTTTGTTTTCTTGTATCTAGTGACTTTTTAAATTATATACTGGGCATTGTGGGAGATGGGCTTTAAAAGGACCTCAAATCTGTTTTCTATCTTTGGACAATATGGAGTTTTGTTCTAGAATGTAGTTAAATTACTTTATATCACCTGAATCATTGGAGGGCAGGTCTATTTTGGTCTTACCGTTACTCTGAAGGTGAATACATTAGGCCTGGAAGGAGACGTTTAGTCCTAAGTGTGACTTTCAGGGAGTTTTAATGGAAAGGCTCTGGCTTTTACCAAGCCCCTTTAACTTGGAAGCATTTGGTCTACAAACTGTGTCTTTCTTCCCTGTGGTGGGCGTGGCCTAAACTCTCAGTTCGGCTCTGGTCCTTCCAGCTGGTTTTCCCTTGGGCTCTTCGTAGTCTCACCCTGCAGATGTGCACGTTGGCGGTGAGCCAGTGGCACAGGGGTTCCTGTGGACATTTTGAGCTTACTTCCTCTGTGTCGCCCTCCATGTCGTGGGGTTCTGTGAATTCCTCCAGTCAGTAACCAGCTCCCCTGGCAGGCTTGAATTCCTTTTCCTGGCTCCGCGCGCCAATAAGATTCCAGACTCTGCCTGACTCTATCCGCCATGTTCCTCTTTTTCAAATGCCACGCCCTCTCCTGTTTCTGTCTGCTTTGGGTCTTCAAACAGCTGCCTTTTGTAAAGCTCCAGGGTTGATCATTGTGATTGTCAGGAGGAATAGTCTGATCCAAGTTGTTACTGTGTAACCAAGCCATTATTATTTCTTGTCTGTATTTTTGTGGTATGCCTTACGTACCCTTGCTCTGTACAGCCTCTTCACACCTCCGTAGCCACAGTAATTCTATTGGAACGTTAAGTTTGATGATGCTTTCTTTTCCTTACAAGCCACCACTGGCAGGCCCATCTGCCTCAGAATGAAAGCCCAAATCCTGGCAATCGGCAGCATTTCCCTCCAGTGAACCCTACACCCCTCATTCTATCTTTTCTGTCTGCCTTGCTGTTAATTATTTTCCATTTTAATCACTCTGTTCTTGCCCTTTCTTTAAAAAAAATTTTTTTTTCCTTCGGGGGGAAGGGCAGAGAGAGAGGGAGACACAGAATCAGAAGCAGGCTCCAGGCTCTGAGCTGTCAGTACGGAGCCCAACATGGGGCTCGAACTCACAAACTGCAAGATCATGACCTGAGCCAAAGTCAGACACTTAACCAACTGAGCCACCCATGCACCCCTTGCCTGAGTTACTGTCTTCCTACTCCTTGCTCTTGCCTCAGGGCCTTTCCCCTTTCTATCTCTTTTCCTGGAATTGGTGGCTCCCACCCTGTTGAAAATTATAAACCCCTGTATCCCTACCTACTCTTATAACCTCTTTCCAGCTTCCCTGGTTTCCTTTACCTCCGTGAGGCTCACAACCACCTTGTTCATTGATCGCTTCTCCTTAAAAGGATCTAAGTTCCATGATGGCAGGGATTTTTGTTTGCTTTACTTGTATAGTCTCAGACCCCAGAATGGATAAATCCTGAATGAATCAGAGTCCCTTTCTCTATAGAGACTCATATTGAGCCAGTTCCCTAGTACCAAACATTGAATGTCCAAGGCAGTTCTCAGCCATATTATGAAACTGACACATTTTATCTTGGGCCCGTTTATCTTCCCTCCTGCGTAGACTCTTTCCTGCATAGCTCCTCCCTTGCAGTGCTGATCTTCTGGGACACAACACTGTGGTGTTTGAGAAAATGTCACTGGATTCAGGGTCTGTGGAGTTTCAGAAATAACCTCAAGAAAACATGGTATCCTTTGAATTTGTTACCACCGCATGGTGTTCTGGTGTTTATAGAGTTAATAGGATAGAGATAAGAAAAAGAAGGGGATGTTGGTTGAATACATTTTATGAGCCTACATAAATTATGCATCATTGACCTTTAAATTAATATAGGCTTAATGAGATCATTTCATTATGTTTAAAGATGTAATATAATTATTTTATTATGTTTTTTATTATTTCCTAGGCTTATTTATGCTCCTCCCCCCTCATCAAGGTCCATGTGCACTGCCTTCTTATCTGATATTCTTAGGCTGTTTTCTGGTTTGAGGTTTGCAGAAATCTGATCTCACTGAATTATGGCATCGCTTAATTGTTTAATTTTCCAGGGAACTCTGCAACAACCCTTGCTGTACCAGAGACCTGTGTTTCCAAAAGAGTTAAACGTTGTGATCTGGAAACGGATTCTTTAAAAATGTAGTTTGCAACAGGAATCTTTATCATCCTGGACACACATAGAATAAGGAATCTAGAGCTTAGGCTCAGCATTTCGCCCTCTAGTGTTGGATCTTGAAAACGCAGATTAATTTTGAACATGACTTTGTGTCCCATGGAGTCCTAGGGTCCCCAGAGGATCCCAGGAAATCTGAAGGGAGGGAGGAGGAGGCTGTATAGGCTCACTCTGGTCTCATTCCTTTCAGATGCAGAAGCACCACTTGGGGACACTGCTTTCACTCTTTCTTGACAAAAGAGTTGTTTTTGTGCTTCAAAAATAAGAATTTAAAAACTGTAGTGCTGGAGTGTAAGCATCTGAATGAAGCCTAAGAAGTGATTGTAGTGCACATGTCCACTTATGTCATTAGATTTTGGAAATTTGGGCTATATTGCTTCATATAAAACATATAAATGCTTGAGCTAGCCCCAAATAACTATTTAATGTATGGTGCAATTTAACATCAATATATTTTAATTAAAAAAAAACACAACAGAGGGGTGCCTGAGTGGCTCAGTTGGTTAGGCAACTGACGCTTGATCTCAGCTCAGGTTTTTAGCGTTATGAGTTCGGGCCCCACACTGGGCTCCATGCTGGGCAGGGAACCTACTTAAATAAGCAAACAAACAAAATATGCCACAGAAAATAATGTTTAAAATATGCTCAGGTTTTGAGAACTCATAGTCAAACAGCCATGCTTGGGAACTCATTTTCAATACTGTATTTTCTCGCTGATAATCAAGGGGTCTTTGATCTTTTTGTAGGGAGGCCCTGGTGGAGGCATCCTAAAAGCAATTCTGATGTTTCTATTCTGTGGTTTGAAGTGAAATGTCCTCCTTAATCTTTCACTGAAAGAATATTTATGCTGTTTCTTTTTGTTTTCTGGGTGGGAGTCAACACATATGGGGATGGGAAGTGGATTTTATTGGGCATTGGAAGGGGCTTGAAGCCCCTTTGGAAGGGAAGGGGAGAGGGGACTTAGGGGATCAAGCCTTTTCCAGCCTTACCAAGTAAAGGTTCAGGTATCTTTGTTCATTTACTCCTAAGTCCTCCAGATTGCTGGGACTATAGCCCGATTCTCATAGTTTAGAATTTGGGTTCTTGGTTGCTTCTCCATCTGGCTGTGTGGAGTTTTGATAACCTCTAGTGACTCTGAGATCTTGTTTCCTGTCCCTGAACCTACGTTAACAGGAAAATAGTGACTTGGAGAGAACAAGGAAAAGAGGAGGTGGGGCAGTGGAGCAGACTATAAGGATGGGGGAATTCCTGAGCCCCCCTGTGGAGGAAGGCTGTGTGTGTCTTGCGCCTTCTGCAGGAAGGAAATTCTCCTAGATAGGAAATTGGTGTTGATTTGCTCAGTCTTGTCATAGTGGCCAGGAATATGCTGGGAGTACTTCCAAGCTACTTGGGACTGGGTAAGCTGGAGTTTTTAGAAGTGTTTGGGGCACTCAAAGGATAAAACATCTTCCCAGCCCCGTAATGTAAGAGGAAGAAATTCATGAAGAATCTAGTGGTATTCCTCAATGAGCTGGAGAGACAAGAAAATGTGCCTGTGATAGGCAGCGTCCAAGATGGCTTCCAACGATTTTCTGCTTCTTAGTATTCATGCTTTTGTGTAATCCCTGTGAGTATGGGCTGGATCTAGTGATTCTAAGACCTAGATTATGGTAGAAGTGAAGAGGTGCCACTTCTGAGACTGTGGCTTCCATTGTGCTTGCACTCACTCACTCTGGCTCTTCTTGCTTACTCACTCTGATGAAGCCAGCTGCCATTTTGTCAGCTGCTCTGTGGAGAGGCCTCTATGGCGAGGAACTGAGGGTGCCTCTGGCCAACAGCCAGGGATTGGGTTTGAAATCAGATCCTTCTGTGCTCGCTTCGGCAGCACATATACTAAAATTGAAATCAGATCCTTCTCTGGTCAGGCCTTCAGATGAGATCCCAGCCTTGGCTCATACCTTGATTACAGGCTTGTGAGAGACTCTAAGCTGGAGGGCACAGTTAAGCCATACCCAGGTTCCTTATCCACAGGAACCAAGAGAATAAATATTTGTTGTTTTAAGCTGATAGATTTTGGGGTAATTTGCTTTGCACCAATGGATAACAATACAGTATCCTTGGAGTAGGAATGTTGGAGGCTCTTGTTTTATGTAGATGATTGTAATGCGTGGCTTCTTTCACTCAACCTTTTCTTGTGAGTCCTGAGCCAAGGGTGGGAGTTGAGAGGATGTGGAAGAGTTTAGCCAGAGTTAGGGTCACGTCATTGAGCTGCGCGGTACCCCTTCAAGAGCCCAACAAAGAGCTCCCACGTCATTCCATAAGAGAGTCACAATTAGCATTTGAAAACTTGTTGTGCAGAGACCAGGAGAGCCTCCTCAGGGCTGGTCAGAGAAGCCGTGTCAACCAGGACAGGAACTGTGGCCAAATCTAGTCAAGTAAGGAGACACTTGTTCTTGATCCCTTTCTCAACACTAAGTAGCCAGAGCCTAGAAGAGGGGATGGGTGAGGGTGTGAAGGGGTAGGACTATTGAGCACATCAAAATGATACGTTTTCTGTGTACAAGGGCGTAGCCTACCACCGTCCAAGAGTGACCTGGTGGTCAGCAGAGGCAGGGGAGACCTTGTGACATTCAGTAGGGGAAAGAAAGGTGACCCTGAAGGTCATAGGTCAGCATATTTTAAGGGGATGTGTATAGAAGGTGCTAATAACAAGCATTTGAAAGCAGTCTCTATTTTTGTCTAGTCAAGCATTACGGTTCTATCATTTTCTCGAAAGCTTAACGTTCCTTCTCTAATCACAGGAAACTCTATTTTATTATGGAGGAGCTGCCTTCTCTATCAGAGGGTCCAAGAGATATGGAAGAGTAGGATTCACAGGACCTGGGACCCTTGGAGATCCTTGGATCTTCACTGGATGCCTCAGGGGCCCATTAAGTGAAAGAGGGAAAACATTCTTTGCCAGTTTTTACTGTTTCCTTAGAAAAATCTTTCTGATTTCTCTCAGTACTTTTAAAAAATACATATTCACCATGGGAGAGTAGAAAGAAGAAAACAAAACCATGATCCCAACGCCTAGCAGAATCATCTGTGAACATTTTGGTGTATATTTTTCCAGTCTCTTTTGATTTTTTTTAATTTTTAAAAATGTTTTATTTATTTCTGAGAGAGACAGAGAGACAGAGTGAGCAGGGGAGGGTCAGAGAGAGAGGGAGACACAGAATCTGAAACAGGCTCCAGGCTCTGAGCTAGCTGCCAGCACAGAGCCCGATGCGGGGCTTGAACCCGCGAACTGTGAGATCATGACCTGAACCGAAGTTGGACGCTTAACTGACTGAACCACCCAGGCGCCCCTTTCCAGCCTCTTTTCTAAGGTGTTTATGTTGTGTTGTACACAGCTGAATCATACCATACACTTTTGCCAGCATCTTTCGAATTTACCGTAATAATAACTCGAGCATCTTTTCATATTTCCAAGTATATGACCATAACATTATTTTTGAGGGTTCCGTAGTATTCCATTTAAAAGATACAACATGATTTAAGGTGTTCAGTGTCCTCTTGGTAGGCATTTAGAAAGGTTCTAGTTTTTGATATGCAGCGATGACTATTACTTCTTACTTGATGTACCCAAGTGAAAGGATTAGACTTAGTATAATGAGACCAGGAGAGGCATAGAATGTCAGCGGTTTCGAGAACTCTTGATGACACTTCCCCTTGCATTTTCATGTCCACCACCAGTGAGATCAGGCCATGCGCAGGCCATGGTTATCTTGTATGTAAGGGGAGGGTGTTGATCCTATGATATGATGTCTTTGGTCATTTCCATGTTTGTGAATTGTTGACCAGTCGACTGACCTGTCTTCAAGTTCTCATCTGGTGCACCTTCAACTCCTCCAGTGTGCTTCCTCCTCTGTGAAATGGGAATATAAATGTCCTTCTTAAGAGGTCTGGGGGATTAAATGAGATCACGTACGTCTATCATAGACCCCGTCACTTAGTAAGCCCTCAACAAGTCTCTCCTGTTATTAGGTTGAACCGTATGAAATTGCCAATTTTTGGTAGTCAGACATGACTAACACCGGTGATTTCATGTAGTTCAAGCTAACAGTTTTTCTTCCATAGTAAAATGTCATCTGTACTTTCACTTTCTTTTATGTATATACACGCGCATTCGTGCATACTGGGTTATTGCCGCAGGAAAACAGAATAGAGGCATTTTACAAATTTGAGGGCTGCAACAATTTGGAGATGTTCTTTGCAGACGTGCCCATGCTGTGTTCTCCACAGTAAGGAACCTGGATGCAGCTGAGAGGTGATATTACAGCTACCTAGAAACTGGGGTCACATGTTCTCTGCAGTCGCTTTAGAAAATGTTGAGAACAGGTATTTCGCAGTGACCATTTAAATGTTGCTGAAACTCCCCAAAATGAGTTCCTGCAAGGCAGCAGAGCCCCTGAAGACTGAACAATTAAAACATCCTGTGAAGCTTCAAGACCTTCAGGCAAGTGGGGTGCGACAGCAGAAGAGAGGCATACGTGAAGGGCGGTTTGAAGGACCCAGAGGTGACTGGGGCCATACCTGGCTACAGGGAACTCGCACAAGTCCTGGGACCTGTCGCATCCCCACCAGGAATCCAACCCAAGCTTCTGGCTCTTAAAGCCATTGGACGTAGGGAGGCTAATTTCTGAATTTAGAAGACACCAGGAGGGAAATGACATTTTTTCACTGAAGGGACGAGAATGTGAGCTCTGTGACTAGCTAGGCTGCCTCACCTTTTTTTCCTAACTTCCCTTCTTGTTCGGTCTTGAGAAGCCGTGCAGCAAAGAGGCTGCTAATGGGCAGCGGTGGCCGAAGGGGGATAGTAATGGGTCAGAGCCGGATGGGCCACTGGTATGAAGCCCAGCACCATCCTTCCAGAAAGAAACGCTTCAGAAACCTCCAGTATTTTAAAGTGAGCCATAAAGACACCTTTGATTCCTTGGAGTTTTTTGAAATGCTTATGTGTAACGGGGGTGGCTAGGGGCTGGCAGTCCCATCTGAGATCCCCTAGGCCACCGTGTGGAATTCTCCCTTCGAATGTCAAGCAGCCGCACATCCTTGGTATCCTTTTGTTTGCGGGAATATGCAGTTGAGAATACATGTGAGAAAGCTGGATCGGGGCCCTGGCTCATTTGCAAGGAGGGCCCTCAGCGTGCATTTCTGCTGCCCTCAGGGGACCAGAGGACACAGAACTACAGATAGAGTGTCTGGCCACCAATGGGCATTGGGGCTGGTGGGTGGGGAACGTGTGTGTGCGCGCGCGTGTGTGTGTGTGTGTGTGTGTGACCATAAAGGATGAGGCGCACTTGTACATCCATGCAAGGAAGAAGAAAAACAATTTGGGGGAAGGGAAGTTGGAGAAAGAACATATAAAGACCCTTAGAGAGAAAAATATTCTTGTTCCAATCAACCTGAGCTAACCTGTTATTTGGGGAGCATTTTGGACGTTACCATAAAAGACAATCATTGTGTGATCCCTGAACACCAAATCATTTTGCAGCCGCCCAGCAGTCTCTCTTCTCCAGCTCCAGAATTACCAAAATATTCTTGTCCAACAGCAGAGGGGTAAACAAATTGCACGTCTCCCTGTATGTGTTTTGATTTTGATTTTAGTTCCACGTGCCCATGTGATTTCACCTCTGAGGCTGTCCCCTGGCACAGTTCCCACCTGGTGGCTGCTCATAGGTGAGCATGAGCGCGGGAGCAAGGGGCAAGTGCCAGAGGCTGCGAAAGAATGGCCTCCGGGAGCTCTTCCGGTCCACATCCGTTTAGAACCGGAAGTGGGGGTAGGAAATAGACAGATTGATGGGGGCGGGAGCAGGGAGATGATGGGGAACGTCCACGTGGTGACATCCAGGACGGGGAGTGGTGAGGACAGTCTGATCAAGGCCAGGCAGCACAGGGCGATGCACCTTCACAGGGCTGGCTGGGTGACCGACGTCATGTGGGAGCCTCGGGAGTCGTCTGTGGAGAGGCCCCAACTCAGGGCATTGAAATGGGGAAGCGTACAGAAGTAGAGGATTCCTCTCAGGAGAAATGTTCCAGCATCGAGGTCAGGTTGCTGCTGTCCAGCCCACGACGAGTAGGGTGGCACCAACAATGGCCCTGACCCACGTGATGGCAACGCTGGTCCTCTCTAACGGGGTACAGCAACAGGTACCACAGGAAGATGTGGAAGATCCCCAGCACTCCCGTGAGTGGGTCACCCCCTCAGGGAAGAAAGTCAACTTCTGGAACAGCACAGCAAGTGGCAGAGGACACAGCTCGCCACGGGCTCATCTGTCCACGAACCAGAGGTCTGTTTTTTTGTCGTATTCATGTTTGAATCCAGTGGCACTTCAGAAAACTGGTTGATGGAGTTGGTGGCACTGAATGCAAGGGCTGTTCCAATACAAGTAAGTGGGAAACAGTCAAAAGGTCGTGGAGCCAGTGCAAGGCCGGCTGAGAGCTGTGAGTTTGGTTTTGGACAGTCGAGCACAATTCCTGGGAAGTCTTCTAGATGCAGCTCCATTTCCCCCACCGCTTTTCATCTTTGGTCTCTCTCCCCACATCCCCTGAGCCTGTAGATCTCGAGGCCGGTTCGAGCTTCTAGCAATTCTTTTTTACATTTGGATAAAGATAGGCTGGGGGGCGGAAGAGGTCTCATTTCACAGATTGCTGCTCTGGCCTGACCCAGAGATGTTTTTTTTTTTTTTTCAAGGAAAGGAGATGCCCCTGGTCTTGGCATCCATTTTATTTGCTGGAGGAGGCCTCTGTCCTGTTGTGTGAGATACGTGGGCATGAGGAAGGTCACCCACTGCTCATTGGTGCTCCTGGAAAGATGCAAACGTGTGTAAGGGGATCCCTGCATTGCCTTTTTCTAGAGACCAGACACAGCCTCTGACCCACCCTGTCAGGAGGCGTGAGGAGAGAGCATGTGGGATGTGGCGGTGGTGCATGAGTTTGGCTGTTCCCTAGGGTCCCCGTGTCCTCTCTCCTCACGGCCGCTGGGCACTACCATCTTCCTTCCCCTGAACTTTTACTTTCAAAATTAATCTTCTGTACCCAGGAGAGGCAGACCATGTAGGGGAGGCAGCATGAGCCACTGTCCAAAGGCAGGCAGCACCCTGGCCTCCTCGGCAACATTTTCACAAACCATGTTTAGTCTGTTTTGCTCATAATCCCAGTCCCCTCCCTGGTGTTATTCTCACATGTGCAGGTGGGGCTGACCCAGGTCGCTGCTCATCCTCAAAGAAACTGGCTTAGTGCTTCAAAGAGAACAGTTAGAGGTGGTGGCCAGTGCCACCAGCTTGTTCCTTCCTGGAATCAGCATCAGGGACCTTTAGGATCTGAGTAGCCACCTAGCTTTACCATGTCCCAAGGAGTCTCATTTCCTGGGAAGTTAAGGGGCAAGGTCACAGAGGTCAGCGGGATTTAGTGATCAGCAGAGGGTGCATCGTTACACATCTCTTTTCCTGCTGGTAAAAGACATAAAGTTTCATTGTGGGAAATTTTTATTGTCAGGAAAAAGATCAAATAGCACAAGGATAACAATAAAAAGGGTGATATAAAGAGATTCTGGAAGCTTTTCTCCCCAGAAGTAATTGGGTCTTACTTACTTATTTTTCTTAAGTAGGCTTCATTCCCAGTGCACAGCCCAATGTGTGCCTTGGACTCAGGACCCCGAGATCAAGACTGAGCTGAGGTCAAGAGTCGGACGCTTAACTGAATGAGCCACCCAGGTGCCCCAATAGGGTCTTAAGTAAATTCCTCTTCCTCATTTTACTGCTGTATAACAAACCACCCCCAAAGCGTAGTGGCATCAATCAACCATTTTCTTATCCTCATAGATTCTGTGGGTCAGACGTTCAGACTGGGCACAGCCATATGGATTGTCTCTGCTCTATGATGTCTGGGGCATCATCTAGGAAGACTCAAAAGCTGGGGGTGACTTCACCGTTGGTTGGAATCATCTGGAAGGGTCTTCACTCACACAACCGGTGGGTGATTCTAGGTGATGGATGGACCTGGATGGACATCCAGGGACCTCTCCCTGGATGTTAGCTGGAACAAATCCATGTAATCTCTTTATATAGACTAGCTTGGGCTTTCTCACAACAGGGAAGCTGGATTCCAAGAGTGGGAATCCCAAGAGATACCAAGTGGAAATGTGCCAATGTCTTAAGAGCCTGGATGTGGTCGTAGCGTCATTTTTGCTGTATTCGTTAGTCAAGGACTAACAGAACCCCGATTTGGCATTGACCCTACATCTTGATTGGAGGAATGGGAAAGGATTTGGGAGCTCTGTTTTGAAACCTCCATGGTTCCCCAGATGACAGTGTAGCTCAGTGATTAGGAGCTGAGAGCCTGGGTTCATAGTTCAGTTCCATTCTTACCGGCCGGGTGATCTCAGGCAAGTTCATTGTGATAGAAACAAGTGTTCACTAGTATCTGTTTCTCTTCTCATCTTCCTGGGAGCACCAGTAGGCTCTTCCCCAACCCCTTGCAACAAGCTGGGGCTGAGAGACTGGTTTTAGCAGAAGTGGTGTGTGTCACACTGGGTTAAGGGGACAAAAGCCATACTTGCTCTCTCCTTGCTTGCTATCCTGATGCAGAGGATCAAGTGGCAACTCAGTGTAGGAGGTGGGGGAGTCACAATACAGAAGGAGCCTGGGTTCCTGAATGGCTGCTACAGTGAGTCCTTCATTTCATGCCTCTGCCAGCAGGGACATTGGGAAGAGGTGGGCTTGGAGTGTGTTAAGTCACTGAGGGTTTGGGTTTTTTGTGATAGCAGTTGGCCTACCCTGACTAATATATTACCAACCTCTTTGAACCTGTTTCCTTGCCTATAAAGTGGGGTGTTAGCTGCAGCTATCTCTGGGTGCCCTGCAAATTAAGTGAAATAATTTATTGGACAACATCTTGCACATAGTAAGTGCTCAATGGATGTTAGCTACAGGTACTAAGTGAATGTGACTGCCAGTTAGAAGACGGGCAGTTTTGTGTGTGGAAGGATTGTGGTCCAGAGGGAGTGGAACAGTGGGGTTGCCATCATCATCATGGTCATCATGCTCGTCATTGTCATTGTCATCAAGATGACACCTACTGAACACCTGCTTGGGCCAGGCTCTATCCTAGGGATGTGTCACCTGTCCTCATTTCAATCCATTGAGGCAGGTATTATTAATCTTGATGTCGACATGGGGACCCAGGGGCCCAGAGCTTCTGCTCAAGCTGTCTGAAGTCACAGGCAAGCTTGAAACCCAGGGCTCTCTGACCTCGAAGCCTGACTTATTTTACTGCGGGGATGACACCTCATGCATTTTGGGTAAATGTTACATGTATTTAAAGAAAAAAAAAAAACCCGAGCCCTCCACCCACCTGCCTTCTCACTGGGGAAGTGTCGTGTTTTCCTTTTGAGATTTTCCCTCTGTTTCAAGTTGTAGGGATTTGCTTTTGTCAGTTAAGCTTCTGGCAGATGGCTAGACCGGAAATGTGGAAGGGCCCTGCTTCCTTCCCTTCCCCCGGGGTCCTCCTGCTTTGCTGTTTGTTTGAACTCTGTAGGCTCTATGTGGAGTGGGTCAGTGGAGATGGGGGCTGGATCTCAAGAACAAAGCCCTTGTTTGAGTCCTGAAAGTCTAGCTTGAGCTTGAGGCCTCCTCTGAGCAGAGCGGATGTTTTGAAGGCCTCTCGGTGACATTGATAATGTGAGATGGGATTATAACACCAAGGTGGCTTGCTTTCTTCCTTCCTTCATCTCTTTCTTTCTTTCTTTCTTTCTTTCTTTCTTTCTCTCTTTCTTTCTTTCTTTCTTTCTGTCTGTCTGTCTGTCTGTCTTTCTATCTTTCTACCTCCCTCCCTCCTTTCCTTCCTTCCTCTCTTTTTTCCTTCTGTGTAACTTGCTGAAAGCAACTTGCAATTCCACAAGAATAAGAAAGGCCTGGTGAAGCCTTGTGCTGGAGCTCCATTTACTACATTAACCAGTGATTAATACCTCTAAACAATCGTGTGCAAATTGTTGCCTCTCTCTGCTCTTTGCAATATCAGTTTTAGTTTTAGTTTTAGCAACATACCCCGCCCCAAAGACCAGTAGATCTGTAAGTGTTGATTCAGTCACTGGCATTGTGGGGTCTCCCTGAACTACATTTGTGTTTCGTTAAGAAGGCAGTTCTAGGGGCACCTGGATGGCTCAGTGGGTTCAGCACCTGACTCTTGATTTCAGCTCAGGTCATGATCTCGCGGTTCGTGAGATCAAGCCCCACGTTGGGCTCTGTGCTGACAACGTGGAGACTGCTTGGGATTCTCTGTCTCCCTCTCAGTCTGCCCCTCCCCTGCTGTCTCTCTGTCTCTCTCTCAAAAATAAATAAATAAACTTAAATAAAAAAGAAGGCAATTCCACTTGTCACTGTTAGGTTGTGCCCACTTTCAGTTGTTGAACTGGTAACTGACGGGGGCTTATGGCATATTTTACCTACACTGTTCCTCTTCCGGCTCAGATAAAACTTTAAACACAGAGGCGCCTGGGTGGCTTGGTTAAGCGTCCGACTTTCGCTTAGGTCATGATCTCGCGGTTGGNCTCCCTGTTTTTATATTATCTTCCTTCATTTTTATCTCACAGGTAGTTTTTCTATCAAAGGCAATACTAAGGGCCAGATGGATAAAGCCAACGTCTACCCTTCAGATTATCTTTGAAATAGTTATCAATGTGTTGGGGAAAACATCCTTGGCCACTCGGTGCTAGAACAATGGGTAAAGTTGATTTCCTTCTAGAATATTATGAATATTATATTATTAGTATAGCATTATAGAGTATTGTAGAAATGCGTGCAATAAAACTTTGAGAACTATTTCGTTCTTTAAAAACGCTTTTAGAGACTAAAACACAAAAACCTTTGTGAAGACAACACTAGATGGCGCCAGAGAGCCAGAGAGGACACAGATTGCTTCCAGAAACAAGAAAGACCTGACTGAAAGGGGTGGCCAGTGGATGACAGAGATTATTTCTGAGAGCAATGCTGCAAAGCAGGGGCGCTAGCAGTCACCCCTGCACATCCTCACAGCTCGATCTGTCTTCACTAAGCCTTTTCACAAGCTTTTCAGCCCAGGTACCATCTTTTGGCCGAAACGTATGGAGGAGGCAGGTTGGTCTTGAGCAGCAGAGGGAGAAAAAAAGAGAAAGACAGAAGGAGCAGAACCGGACAGTGAGCCTGTGCCCCAGCAGTCCCTCTCGAGGACGCATGGCCACAGCCAAAGAGAGAGAGAGCAGGACAGCCATGAGGGAAGGCGGAGACGGGAAGGCCAGCCACCGGCAGGTGGCTTCTGCTCTCTGGGCCCCGAGGTTTTTGACGAAAGAATGGAGACCATGGTGTTGAAGAAATTTTGGCAAAATTTATATAACATAAAACTTAATGTTATATAACATATATATAACATATAATGTTATATAATATAACATGACATAACATATATATAACATTAAACTATATGTTATATAAGTTTATATAACATAAACTTATAGCATTTTAACTTATTTTTTACTTTTTCATTATAGCAAAATATAGAACATAAAATTTACCCTCTTAACTGTTTTTTTTTTAATTTTTAAAGCTTATTTATTTTAAGAGTGAAGCAGAGAGTGAGCAAGGGAGGTGGAGAGAGAGAATCCCAAGTAGGCTCTGTACTGAGAGCCAGATGCGGGGCTCGAGCTCACAGACCGTGAGATCATGACCTGAGCTGAAACCAACATCTGGACATTTAACCAACTGGGCCACCCAGACGCCCCGCCATCTTAAGCGTTTTTAAGTGTACAGTTCTGTGACATTAGCTACATTCACAATGTTGTGCAGCCCTCACCACCATCCCTCTCCAACCCTTTTCATCTTGCAAAGCTGAAATTCTGTACCCACTTGACATTGACTCAGCATTTCCCCTCCCCAAGCCCCTGGCAGCTGCCATTCTACCTTCTGTCTCTGTGAGTTACCTCATGTAAGTGGGATCGTACAGTAATTGTCCTTTTGTGTCTGGCTTATTTCACTGTGCATGACGCCTTCAAGGTTCATCCATGTTGTAGCACGTCCCAGAATTTCTTTCCTCCTTCGGGTCGAATAATATGCCATTGTATGGACATACCACAGTTTGTTTATCCATTCATCCATCCACAAATACTTAGGTTGCTTCTACCTTCTGGCTGTATGAATAATGCTGCTGTGGGCGTGGGTGCACACGTGTCTCTGTGAGTCTCTGCTTTCCATTCTCTTGAGCGTGTTCCTGGAAGGGGCACCGCTGGACCAAATGGTGATGCTGTGTTTACTTTTTTGAGGAGCTGCCATATTGTTTTCCATAGTGGCTGGACCATGTCGCATTGTCACCTGCGGTGCACAAGGGTTCCAAAGTCTCCACATCCTCACAATGCTGGGAGGGGCTTATGACGTATTTTAAGCATCCGACTTCGGTTCAGGTCATGATCTCATGGTTCGTGGGTTCAAGCCCTGCGTCGGGCTATGTGCTGACAGCTAGCTCAGAGCCTGGAGCCTGTTTCAGAATCTGTGTCTCCCTCTCTCTCTGACCCTCCCCTGCTCACAATTTATGAGAGAGAGAGACAAAGAATTTATGAGAGAGAGAGTGCAAATGGGGGAGGGGGAGAGAGAGAGGGAGACAAAGAATCTGAAGCAGCTTCCAGGCTCTGAGCTGTCAGCACAGAGTCTGACACAGGGCTCCAACTCATGAACTGTGAGATCATAACCTGAGCCAAAGTCAGAGGCTCAACTGCATGAGCCACCCAGGTGCCCCAATTTCTGTTTTTATTTTTGATCATAGGCATCCTAACAGGTGGAAAGTGGTCTCTTATTACGGTTTTGATTAGCACTTCCTGGAAAGATTAGTAGCCGCAGAGTCTTTCTGCAGCCCTGAGCTTGTGCAATGGGGCCTGGTGGGTAAGAGCATGGAAGCCGGGATGTGAGAGCCTGACGGAGAATTCCAGCACTCTCGTGTACCAGCTGCTCTGAGCCTCAGTGTCTTTATCTGTTGGGTAAGGTTCATAATAACTCCTTCCACAGGGGCCTGGCTGGAGGAAATCACCAGAGAAGAGACAGAGAGATCTCAGAACATGGACACCTGGGGGGCTCAGTTGGTTGAGTGTCCAACTTTGACTCAGGTCATGATCTCACTGTTCGTGGGTTCGAGCCCACTTCGGATCCCCTGTCTCCCTCTCTCTCTGCCCCTCCCCTATTCACGCTCTCTCTCTCTTGAAAATAAATTAAACAAAAAAATTTTTAAGGTAAAAGAGAAAGCTCTCAGAACGGTTCTTAGCATACAGTAAGTGCTCAGCAACAGTAGTTACGTATACAGAAGCCCAGTGCATAAAGCACTTAACCAGGATTGATGTAGCCTTCCAGGCCCCCTCCTTACCACCTGCTCTCCCCCAAATGGCTGACATGCTGTCCCTGTGTGAGGCATCTTGGGCAGAGAGGAGCAGAGAGGAGCCCCCTTGCAGCATGGCACTGAGTGGTCCCTAGTGCCCCTCTCAGTGCTAGAGTTCAAGGTTGTCTCTGGAGCTCACTGAGCCACTTCCCAAGTCTCAGTTAGAAAAAATAGCATCACTGGAATTATTGCAGGACCCTGGGAAGCCATTCGAGGCTCTTGGTCCACATCCATTCTTCCTGCTGCTGACCCCTGTGTCAGGGTCTCCACCCTGAAGGCTCAGTTAGGAACAGACTGAATGGGACACTTGGATGAGCCTGGAGCCACCGTCGGCCATGCTCAGCTTCTTCTGGGAGGGACTGCTCCTGGGGGCAGGAAGGTCTGCTGCCTCTGGGAGTATGAGCCAGTGGGCTTCATCAAGAGGCAAAGGGTGTCAGTATTGAGGACACGGAAGAGTGTTTGGAGGAAATGCGAGGCCTTGAACTTCATTCAGTGCATTCGCCCTCTCACCATTTGAACAGAGCAGGAAGGATTCTGCAAGGGGCACCTGGGTGGCTCAGTCGGTTAAGCATCCGACCTTGGCTCAGGTCATGATCTCACGGTTTGTGGGTTCAAGCCCCGCGTCGGGCTATGTGCTGACTGCCAGCTCAGAGCCTGGAGCCTGTTTCAGATTCTGTGTCTCCCTCTCTCTCTGACCCTCCCCTGCTCACTCTGCCTCTCTCTCTCAGAAATTAATAAAACATTTAAAAAAATTTAAAAAAAAAAAAAAAAAAAGAAGGACTCTGCAAGAGAGCACAAGTGCACCGAGAAGTCAGGAAGCTCGGGAGGAGAGAGAGGCCAGGGCAGGACACGGGTCCCTTTACCTTCCAAGGAGCGGGTGGTGACTCTGCAGGATGACAGGGATTTGGCTCCCCACCCGGAGTTGCTGTTTGGTGTGGCGGGGAGGGGTGAAGTGGGGGTGCAGACTATGCGGTAGGAGTAGAGAGGTGAAGGGAAGGGCTGGCTCGGAGGCAGGGCAGAGACCAGGCTTGAGCTGGTGAGATTTCAGATGGTGCCAGCGCTGCCTGGGGTGGTGGTACCGCGAAGAGATTCTCCCCGGGGGAAGAGTTGCAGCAGTAGGTTCCTCAGTCATCTGCTGAGGAGTGGGGCCTGGAAGACCCTTTCTGGCACGCAACAGAGCATGGTTTATTGAGCACCGGTTTGGGTCCTAAGAGGCCCGGTAGTGAAGCAGTCAACCTAGACTCCAGTCGGGGTCACGGGGACTCAGGCAAGCCTGGTCAGGGAGTACAGCCTGGAGGAGGTGATGTGTGAGCTGGGCCTCGAGGGAGGCAGAGGAGTTTAGATGACCCATGGAGCAAGGGGCAGAGGTGGGACAGAGGGTGGCCAGGGGGTCTAGGTGTAGGAAGAAGAACTAGTAATGCCAAGCTCTGATGGTGAGCAGCGGTGTGGGAGGCTCTGAGAACCTCACATGGCGGGAATCTAAGCTTGCCTGTGGTGGTTGCGTAGGTATAGTTTGCAGTTGAAGAAGGAAGGGCAGGGGCCAGATCGTGCTAAGCCTTTTATGTCTTCTAACCCTGGCGAGGGGGTTTGAGTTTTATCTTGAAGACCATGGGAGCCAGTGGAGGGTGTGAAGCAGAGGGGTGACATGCTAAGACACACCTTTTTGGTAAAGGACTCTGTGAAGCCTGGATGGGTGGGGGCAAGGCGTGAATCGGGTGCCAGTATTGCCCTCCTCCAGACCGGGCTGACTCTATTCCCGGGTAGAAGTGTTGATCAGAGCTTAGGCAATGGGAGCAGAAAGGAAAGGAAAGGAAAGTGCTTTTTTCCCCATTGTACAACTTTAGGGAGCACCAGTCTCACAGACCACGGTGTGAATGATAGACCTTAAATTGGACAGTGCACATTCTATACAACCCTATATGGCATCCCTGAGTAAAAAGATTGAAGACTAAAGTGGATCAAGAAGATAAACGATGGGGGTTGAATGAATGTGAGGGAAGGAGTAGAGAGGAGTCAGAGATGAGCCCCAGGCTCCTGACTTCACTATGGGATTAGGGGGCATTGGGGTCATTCATTGAGTCAGAGGACACAGAAAGGGAGCAGATTTGAGAGACATGTCTGGGATAAACCAGAAAGCAGTGAGAAGCGAGAGACTGTGGGTGTGGACACAGAACGCCGGAGAGCAGGGACTTTTCCACCTCGCGGCTCCTGGCTCCTCGCTGGGCACGTGGTGGCCTCTCCCGACACACCAGGGGCTCCTCCGGCTCCTAATGGCAGTTAGCATTAGTGTTCGGAGTGGTGGATAGCTTTGGGGTCAAGAAATAGCAGCAAAGAGAATAAATTCTGTACAAGAGCCCTCTAGGGACAGCCTACATCGTCTCCATGGTGACTGCAGACAAACAGAGAACCCAAGAGGGTATCGGGTCATTATGAGGTCACTCACACCACCTCCAAGACAGATGCCTGAAAGGAAAACCCAGAAAAACCTGGTGGTGGCACTGAACTCAACCACTTTCTTTCTTTTATTATTATTTTTTAACTGAATACAATCAATCTCATTTTGTGCGTAGCTAGGCATCGTGGGGAGACCCCAGGATGAGCCACCCTTATGAACCTGGGGTTTGGTTCATCAGCCTGGGAAGACACAGTTCCCACCTCCTGTTTGTTTGTTCATTTGTTTGTTTTAAGTTTATTTATTTATTTTGAAAGAGGGAGAGAGAGAGAGGGAGAGAGAGAGAGAGGGGGAATCCCAAGCAGGCTTCAAGCTGTCAGCATAGAGCCTGATCAGGCGTTCGATCTCATAAACTCTGGGATCGTGGCCTGAGCCAAAATCAAGAATTAGATGCTTAACCAACAGCTCCTGAGGTGCCCCCCCTGCCCGACTTCTTGTTTTTATTCAGGGAAGTTGCTCAACCCCATACTTTCCCCAGGGTCACGAACTCACTGCTTTCCAGAGAACACTAAAAGCATCCATGAAAGAGAGATTGCAGATTTTGTTGGCCATGAACCTCAAAGATGAATTTTCCTATCACATTTTATGAGTGTGGGTTTTAAAGCCTCCATAATACAGGAATGCCCCTCTCCAGTACCCGTGAACTTCCTCCTAAGGTGATGATTTGGGCTGGTAATTTGGCCAGGAGAAGGCCTTGGATGGTACTGAATCACGTAGCATATGGAACTGATAGAGATGATTATCTTTCTTTTTCCCCCTCATGGATAGCAAAGGAAAGATTTTGCTGTTTTCCTTGAACTTCTTAGCCCACAGATGGGCTAGAGTGGGGATCCCAGGCAGGCAGGAGATAATGTGGTCCCCAACAGTATTCAAAGACCCTGAGGGTTAGGAAGAACAGATTTAAGGTATGAATTTTTTAAAATGTTTATTTTTGAGAGAGAGAGAGAGAGAGTCAGAGACAGAGTGTGAGCAAGGAAGGGGCAGAGAGAGAGGGAGACACAGAATCCAAAACAGGCTTCAGGCTCTGAGCTGTCAGCACAGAGCCCAACATGGGGCTCGAACCCATGAACTGAGAGATCATGACCTGAGCCAAAGTCCGATGCTCAACCGACTGAGCCACCGAAATGCCACATAAGGCGTGGATTTTGAAGGGACCTCCAGGAGCGGTAGGTGATGATATGAACAAAACCGTAGATTGTTGGGGCTGGACAAAGCCTTTGGGATTGTCTGCCCCATTTTGTTAAATTTGCAGATTGGGCACCAAAGCCGGAGGTTTTACTCAAGGTTATCTGGAGGCCTCTAACACTTAAAAATAATTCTTTAATTTACAAATCGGAAAGTTTTTTTTTTTTTTGGTTAAGTGGGGCAGTTAAATGAAACACAAGCCTCCATTTGTGGCCTAATAATAACCAAAAGTTTTCTCCTGCCCTAAATTAAGAATCCTTATTAACGAATTGGGCTTTTGTTTGCAAGAAGGCACAGAGCATGGCCTGTTTTCTCCCTGCCTGGAAGGATGGCAGCAATTACAGCTCACAGCTTAGGCAATGACTTTCTGGAGGCTTCTCCGTGCTTATAAGAGATTAGAGTCACTAATGAGACATTAATGGGCCGGCTCCCAAACTTTAACTAGAGTTCACTTCTGCCTTTCCTGGAAGAAGTGACGAGAATTTCCCCCCCTTCCCCCAACCTGCGGTGGTAAATTCAGGCCAGACCCTGGTGCAAGGAGCAGATTTGCAAAAGCGGGGCCGTCTAATGCCCGACCACTGTGGCAGAATGACTTCTCCAAGCAAGGGACACAGGAGCCCCGGCCAATGGGCGAGCATTTGATACGCTGCGGAAACCTGATTCTCCGCCATGGGCCTGGCCGTGTGCTTTTTCTGCTGGAGAATGCCTGACCTGAAAACGATCTGCTCGGTCCTATTTCTGTTCCCCCAGCTTGGCCTCGGTGTTAAGAGTGCTTCTCTCCTCGTCACCGTGGACATTTGCTTTGAAACGCCCGGGGGGGCGCCTGGGTGGCTTAGTCGGTTGAGCGTCCGACTTTCGCTTAGGTCATGATCTCGCGGTTCGTGGGTTCGAGCCCCGTGTCGGGCTCTGTGCTGACTGCCAGCTCAGAGCCTGGAGCCTGTTTCAGAGTCTGTGACTCCCTCTCTCTCTGACCCTCCCCTGTTCACGCTGTCTCTCTCTCTCTCTCTCCTAGAAATAAATAAAACATTGAAACGCCCCGGGACTTGCTGCCCACCTCAAGCCTGCTGTCAGGACCTTGGTGGGCTTCTTTTTTTTATTTAAAAAAATTTTTTTAAATGTTTTATTTATTTCTAGGAGAGAGAGAGAGAGAGACAGCGTGAACAGGGGAGGGTCAGAGAGAGAGGGAGTCACAGACTCTGAAACAGGCTCCAGGCTCTGAGCTGGCAGTCAGCACAGAGCCCGACGCAGGGCTCGAACCCACTAACCGCGAGATCATGACCTAAGCGAAAGTCGGACGCTCAACCGACTAAGCCACCCAGGCACCCCAGGACCTTAGTGGGCTTCTACTTGGAGGGTGGAGAAACACCGGCCCTGACCCTCCAGGGTGGGTGGCCCAGGGGAGCGTGGGGTCTCACAGAGGCTCTCTCTCTGAGTAAGTTCTCCCTTAGGCCTGACAGAACATCTATGACCAATGGGTAAATAGATGCTGTTCTGGAACCTGAGAGCCACAAAATCTGGCCTGGGCGTGTGTATGTGTGTGTGTGTGTGTGTGTGTGTGTGTCTCATCTGCACATCTCTGTGCTGACCGCTGCTCACCCCTCATTTGTCGGTTTAGCCCGCCCTCAGTGATAACAACTGTCTTAGTTTGGGGTCCCTCAGAAGGAACTAGAGTCTAAATGGTTTATTTGAGGTGGGGGGGCAGAGTTCAGGGGTGTGTGAGAGAAAGGGAGTGACCCCGAGAGCAGCTGGGAAGCCGCTGTTGCTGTGGGCACTTGGGGCATCGTGCGCCTGATGACCTCTGGAAGCCCCCACCAGCCTCCTCAGGGGCAGAGAAGCTGCCTTCTCTGTCACCAGCTCCTGTCCTGCATTGCTTCAGGGCTGTCCCACATTCAAGGATGGAGTGGGCTCCTCGCCCTTGGCAGAGAGCCCAGGCAGTCACGGGGGAGAGGCATTTGTGTGTTCCGGAATGGGTAGGTGACCCTGGGTCTTCCCCGTGACTGTGACCAGGGTTTGAGCCTCTGCTGTGTGACTCTTCTTCGGGAGGAGGAAGGAAGAGAGTCAGCAGCTTGCTCAAGGTCACGCAACTTGTACAGTGGCCTGTCTGGCTTCAGAGCCTGAGCTGCCTTGCTGGTGTCTTCTTTGAGGTGTCCTATCTGGCCTCAAGCTCAGTGCAGTTGGCCTTGGGGACATCTCTTGTGAGCTGCTTCCCTAGGGGAGTTGTAGTACTTCTCACCTTGGCTCTAAAGGGCCATGTGTTAGACACTCCAGCAGCACAGGGCAGGGTCACCGCTAAGCCCACTCTTCTCGTGAGGTCGAGAAGTCTGCCCAAGCCCTCGGTGGAACGGGCTCCCGACTCACTTGAGTCTCCAGTGTGTCTTCACCGTGTTGGGGTGTGGTGAGGTAGCCACTCTATCCACCGCCAGGCGAGTGTCAATTGGGGACCTCTCAGTGGCGTACAATGTGGTTAATGTCCATCAAAAATTACAGATGCACATGGCCACATGCCCAGTAAGTCTACTTCTGGGAGGTTACCATGCAGCTACACCTGCACATGTGTGAAATGGTTTATATAGTTGAAGGGTCCCAGCAGCATGGTCTATGCTTGTAAATGATTGGAAATCACCTAAATGACCATCAGTAGGGGCCTGGCTAAAGCAGGTGTGGGATGTCCGTGCAGTGAACTCCCAGGTAACCAAGGAAAATGAAGTGGGCTGCGTATTTATTTGTTAGAGAAAAAAACCCCTAGGGGCGGAACTGGGTGTGCAGTGTGCTGTAATTTGTGTGAAGAAAGTGTGTGTGTTTGATTGCTTTTGTATGTCTCTGGCAGGAGACCCAGCATTGATTGCTTCCGGAGGGGTCCTAGGAGGCCAGGTGGGAAGGAGGCTCTTTCCGTTTACTGTTCAGAATCTTTCAAATGTCAGATCATGTGGATACTGGCTACCTACTCACAAGTAAATACCATTTAAAAAATATTTAAAATCAGTGCGTTCTTTTTGTTAAATCATATTTCACTCTGAAATCCCCATTTCCCCATCTGTAAAATGAGGGAAGTCATATTTGTTTTAGAGAGTGATGCCTTCTCTCTAAATGTCTGTTCCCTTTATCGCGCTTACTGCTGCTCTGATACATTTAACTTCAGGAGCGCTGACTTGATCTGATTCCGCTGCTCCAGGAAAGGAACCATAAGGACAGAAATTGGGTATCACTTGTTCACCCCGCTCTGTCTCTGGGACCTGCAATTGGTGGGTGCCAAACAGAAATATTCTTTGGAATAATAAATGAGCGAACGCACTTTGCTCATGAGAACACGCTCTTTGTCTTTGTTACTATTATTTGTAGCATCGAGAGGAAGCTGGGTGTAGAGGCTCAGGTGGTTTAGGTTCAAATTCTAGCTCTGACACTTATTAGCTGTGTGACCATGGGCAAGTCACTTAACCCTTCTGTGCTCCAGTTTCCTCATTAGCAAACTAGGAGCTGTGAAAGTACCTAACACATAGGGTGGCTGTGGGGATATGAAGAGTTCACACATGCAAGCACTTGAAACAGCACCTGGCACTCTGTACATGTGAGGTATTATTATTTGCCATGATTTTGATACTTTTCTCTTTATAAATACTTATTTCTATGATTCTGGCAAAACTTTTTTTTGTTTTTTTTAGAAAGAGAAATAGAAGGAGAGAGAGAAAGAGAGAGACAGAGAGAGAAAACAATCGGGGGAGGGGAAGAGAGAGAGGAGAGAGAATCCCAAGCAGGCTGCACGCTCAGTGCAGAGCCTAATGTAGGGCTCGATCTCATGAACTGTGAGATCATGACCTGAGCCGAAATCAAGAGTCAGATGCTCAACTGACTGAGTCACCCAGTTGTCCCGAGGCAAAACTTATTGTAGAATTTGGGGAGACCTTTACATTTTTTTAAAACATTTATTTATTTTTGAGAGACAGAGAGAGACAGAGTATGAGCAGGGAAGGGGCAGAGAGAGAGGGAGACACAAACCAAAGCAGGCTCCAGGCTCTGAGCTGTCAGCACAGAGCGCAATGTGGGGCTCGAACTCATGGATGATGAGATCATGACCTGGGCAGAAGTTGGACGCTTAACCAACTGAGCCACCCAGGAGCCCCTTGGGGAGACCTTTAGATCACTAGGGATACTTCTTTGCTTGTTCCCATTCTCTGAGTGGTCTCTCTTATCTTTCCAGAGAAGACCATGGGGAACAAAGGCTCCCTAATTCAGGGGAGAGTTGGCCTCCAGGTTGTGGGGGGGATTGTATGCATGTGTTGGGGGGGCTCTTTTGTTCTTTTCTTTCCCAGCACCTGAGGCCGTCCACAGTCCCCAGGAACCCCCTGGGCTCCACGTTAGCCTTTCCGGTGAGGCCACGCCCTCCTCATGTCCCCCTGGTGCAGGTAGGTGGGGTTTGTGAAAGTCCCAGCTCTGGTTAGCCGTTCAGCCTATCCCTCCTCCCCCAGGCCCCCGGGGGAGATGAAGTCACCCAGGGGGCCTGGAGAGCAGCAGGATGCCTTGGAAACCTTCTGCTTTCTGCTTGAGCGGCTGTGAAGAGACTGTTCTGCTACCAGCTTACTGATTGTTATTGGGGACAATTGTGGCTGGAGGTCACTTGGAGGCCGCATGGAGACGCACAAAGGATGTGGAAGTGGGGTCTGACCTGCTCAGGGCAGCCCCATGGGGAGTGGGTCTGAATCTGTGGGGAGCTTGGCCAAGCGGACCCAAGTGCATTGGGAGAGTGGCTTTTGAGGACATTTTGTCGGCATCTGTCTGCCTCCTGCTGGGCTCCTGCCTGTGCTTTTACCCCCTCTCGTTCCTGAGTGTTCGAGTGTTCACCCCCCTTTCTGACAGGTGGCGGGATGTAGGGACGGCCTGTGGCCCTCGTCCCCCAGAGCACCTTTCATTCCATGGCTTGCACTATAGCCACTGTGCATCAGGGTGGTTCTGGAAAGTTCTCTTGCCGCTGGGAGGCCGGGTGCTGGTGGGAGATGGCTCATTACTGCCAGGCATTCTCCACGGAGTTCTCTGCCCATTTGAAGCGTCTCCCTGAGATGGTGCCGGCTACCTCAGGTTGGCTCATTGGAACTTGAACAGGTGGCCGTGACAGCCAAACTTGGAAGACGGCAGGAGCTGTGCGCTCCAGTGCCTGGGCTCGGGGGCTGGAATTACTCTCCTCTCTTCTCAGGAATCTCTACCCACATTTGCTTTTCATTGTGTTTCCTGACACAGGATAGCGTCTTATCACGGTAAAATGAACCCTTGGTGTTTATGCCGCCCCCCCCCCCCACGTTGCTCAGCCATATGGAAACAGCAGTAAACAAAATCACCACTGTTCCAAAAACTGAGGACAGGGACAGTAAGGTTGACAGTAGCATGAAGGGGAGAGAAGAAACCCAACCTCTTCAAATCTCAGGATTTAGCTCCTTATCTGCTGGATCCTGGGGGTGGGGGGTGGGAGGGACAGGATGGAGGAAGAGCCAGAATGCCTACCCGTGGCTGTTTCCCTTTGTTTCCCAGTTCCTCATCCTGCAGGGGTCATAAAAAAGGAGAAAATTTCCAGGACTTGATTTTCCAGCCCTTTAAAATAGGAAACCAACCAACCAACCAAACAAAAACCCCTCCCAGCCTCCCTTCTCTGCACCTTACCTCCGAAAAGCAAACCGGAAGTAAGGCCTCACGCTGCCAGATTGCAGACTGTATCTGGCTTGCTGTTGTGTTTTGTCTGGTGCACACAATATATATGCTATTATTATTTTTAATTTGGGCCAACATTTAAACATTGGGGGATTTCAAATAATGATGCAGAAAATCTGGAACCATGAGGTTGCCTTTGTTGAGTTGGCTGGTTTCTGACCCCTGGAGGCATCTAATTGTGCCATTTCGGGTGTAAAACACCTGGCAACCAGCTCTCCTGACGGTGTTTTTCTGGATTAAGCTTTCTGGAGCAGTGGGAACATGGGCCCGGCGTTCTTAGTTTCTTCTTCAGATTTGTCTCACCCACTCAATCTTGACTGGCTTTATTAACCCTTTTTCTGTATTCATGTTAAGCCTGGCAGGTAAGCTTCCATTTGAAGTTAAAGAACTTTGCTATTTGATATTAAATTAGCAGGCTTTGTAAATTTATGAATATTCTGATTTGAATGATTTTGAGTAAGTGGAAACTGTGAGTTTCAGGTTTGTTCTCTAGCCATGAGCCATGTCGACTTAGTCATTGTTTCCAGGAATGTGTCTGTTTCATCCACGTTGTATTTATTGACGTAATTGTTGCCCTAACATTTCCTTGTTATCCTTTTACTGTCTGCAGCATCTGTAGTGATGTCCCCTCTCTCATTTCTGATATTGGAATTTGTGGGTTTATTTCCTTTTTTTCAATGTTTGAACTAACTTAATGACTCTTTTTAAAAAATATTTTTAATGCTTTATTTTTTAGAGAGAGAGAGAGAGAGTTTAAGCAGAGGAGGGGCAGAGAGAGAGACACACACAGAATCCAAAGCAGGTTCCAGGCTCTGAGCTGTCTGCACAGAGCCTGACACAGAACTTGAACTTGTGAACTGCAAGATCATGATCTGAGCCAAAGTCGGACTCTTAACCTACTGAGCCACCCAGGTGCCCCTTAATGGTTCTGAGTATAGCTATGGTTTGACTGTGTCCATGTATTCTTTTTTTTTTTTTTAAGTATTTTTATTTATTTCTAGGAGAGAGAGAGAGAGACAGCGTGAGCAGGGCAGGGTCAGAGAGAGAGGGAGTCACAGACTCTGAAACAGGCTCCAGGCTCTGAGCTGGCAGACAGCACAGAGCCTGACGCGGGGCTCGAACCCACGAACCGCGAGATCATGACCTAAGTGAAAGTTGGACGCTTAACCGACTAAGCCACCCAGGCACCCCTGTGTCCATGTATTCTATGCCTATCTATACTCTTAGATTCTCTCCATTGCCTCCTTTTTTTCTGAAGGCACCAACCACCTCCTGGACCATACTGTAGCCAGCACCAGGGCCAACCAGTCATCTGCCCTGAGAGAGCTGGGCCCTCCTCTTCCCTGTGCTCTGCAGCTGGGCCAGCCAGCCATGGGTCTGAAGTTTTCTGGTTCTTCCTGCCACTTTTGGACTTGGATAAACAGAAGCACCACTGTAGTTACGGAGTCTGGTATCTGCAAGTGGAGGGGAGGGTCACCCTGTGGGGTAAACATTGACTCATGGGAAACAGGAGATAGGAGTGAGACAGGTCCTTGCTAGGCAGAGTTGAGTAAGGCATTGAAGGTGCAAAGTAAGGAAGTGGCAGATAAGCTTCCATCCACTGTTCTTGAGGGTCAGTTTCTCCTTGTAGCCGACCTTGTGTCTTCACGTGTGAAGTGAATCCAGCTGCCTAGTGTCCTGTTGTGTCTCGGTGGCTTGTGGTGAACAGAGGCAGCACTCTGTAATGTTCCTCATTCCTCTGATCCTTTCCCCTTTTCCTCATTCTTAAAGTCCGCAGATACTATCCCCCCAATAGAGTGTAAATGTCTTAATTCTTGCCTCGGGCTCTATTTCTTACAGGATGTGGACTAAGATTGTGTGAAAGTCTAAAGATAACACTAGATGAATTTCACTTCTATTTTGAATTCTTACCTTTTAATGAGATATTGTAGTAGAAAAAAATCACTTGGTTTTTTTTTTTGAAAAAGAAAAAAAGAACATGCCATTCATTGATGTTCATAGGCTGAATCTTTGATATATATGTCTTAAGGGGCACCTGGGTGGCTTAGTCAGTTAAGCGTCTGACTTTGGCTCAGGTCATGATTTCCTGGTTTGTGGGTTCGAGCCCCATGTAGGGCTTGGTGCTGATGGCGCCAGAGCCTGGAGCCTGCTTCAGATTCTGTGTCTCCCTCTCTCTCTGCCCCTCCCCCACTTGCGCTATGCTTCTCTCTCTCAAAAATAAGTAAACATAAAAAAAATTGAGTGATTATTTAAGAATTGGGAAATTTTATGTAAGAACCTAGATTTTTTTTTTTTTTTACTTCTTTTGGAGCAGGGGAAAATCTGCAATATAGGCCAATGATCAGCTGATTTGGGGATCAGCTGCCCCCTTTAGATGGCATACCGGCTGGATGTGGTCCCAGCACTCCACGGTGATGAATACATTCCTACCCATGTTCCCCCTCTCCTCATCTATGGAATGTGCTGCCTTCTCCTAGGCACTTGAGTTTAACATCTCCAGGGTAAAGGGAAATTCAGCTAGAAGTCTTGTTGGGATAGGAATTGCTTCTCAGAAGGCTTCTATAAACTGTGGCTAATGGCTTCTAGATTGCTGAATCATCTGGCTCAGTTAGAAGTGCTCTTTGGGGGCACCTGGGTGGCTTAGTCAGTTAGGCGTCCGACTTTCGCTTAGGTCATGGTCTCATGCTTCATGGGTTCGAGCCCCACGTCGGGCTCTGTGCTGACAGCTCAGAGCCTGGAGCCTGTTTCAGTCTGTGACTCCCTCTCTCTCTGACCACCCCCTGCTCACGCTGTCTCTCTCTCTCTCCTAGAAATAAAACATTAAAAAAAAAAAAAGAAGTGCTCTTTGATCGACGGCGGGAGTCAGATCAAATAATACAGAAAATGTGCCAAGATCCATCTTGCATATGCTGGGAGAGTTCTCTCTGACAAAATAACAGTGTTCTTGAGAGCTTCTGAATCATGAACGAGAGGGAAGCAGCTTAGCTCCAGGACACTGTGAGGAAATTTGGCAACAGAGCCTCTGAGAATTAGAATATGTGTGTGTGTACACACACACACATTCATACACATGTACTATATACTAACGCACGTATAATATTGTACTACATATTATGCAGTATTTATTATCATATATACACTATATATTACATATTATGCTATATATGTCTCTGTATATAAATTGTATTGTATGAATTTTGCAATGCCTCTTGGAGGAAGGCACGGAGCCACTGGCTCTCAGTGGCTGGGTGTAAATCACCGGCCAACGAAGTGATGCTTGTTTCAGGATTTGTCAGTCTCCTTCACTTCTTCCCTCTTCTTGGTTTCATCACTAGGTTCTGGCCGTCTTCCACCGCTACCAGAGCTCCAAGGAACCGAGCTGAGTTGTGGAGAAACAGCCTGCGGAAACTAGCCGGTTATTCTGACACGTCCTCCTCAGTGACGCCCGCCTCCCCCTTGGAGTTGAATGGTACTTTAATATTTTCAAAGTGTTTTCACATCTTTCATCTCATTCGATCCCTCTGATAGGCCTGTGAGGATTCAAGATTGAAAATGAGTCACAGCGAGGCTAAGTGGTTTGTCGTCCACTGTCCTCGAGGCAGGAGAAGAGCAGGGATTTGGCCCAGGTCGCCAGTGGTTCCCCACTTGACTCCCAGCCTGTCAACTGGCAACATTATCTGGCTTTAATGCTTCAGCCAGACTGAGGGAAGCAGTGTTTTTACAAACTGTGGGATGCAACCCAGCTGTAAAATCAGCTGAATGGGTGAAACCGTTTTTACAACTGAAATGGAATAGAATAGATATCAAAGCACATCTCATGTAGAGATAAGGATTGTTCAGTAAAACTTTAGGTGTAAGTAAGTATGCTACTATTTTGATGACCTGGTCTCTGGCTGTTGTATGGTCGAGAACAGATTCACATTCCTTTCCATGTGGAATTTTAGATGCTGTGATGCCTGAGTTTTTTATTTTTTTATTTTTTTAACGTTTATTTATTTTTAAGAGAGAGAGTTTGTGAGTGGGGGAGGCAGACAGAGAGGGAGACACAGAATCCAAAGCAGGCTCGAGGCTCTGAGATGTCAGCACAGAGCCTGACACAAGGCTTAAACCCACGAACCATGAGATCATGACCTGAGCCGAAGTCAGATGCTCAACTGACTGAGCCACCAAGACACCCCTTGGGTTTTAATGAGGTTAGATTTTAGCGACAGATTGTTGGGATGTGCTGCTCTTGCACATCTGATAATTCAGGGCAGGAATGCACTGCACAGATGACAGAACTTCCAATGTTCCTGTCATATTGGACTTAAAAAAAAACCCAACAACCCAAAACCCCAAACCTGAAGACTGTATATTCCTGCTTAGAAAGGCTAGAACCAGGGGCGCCTGGGTGGCTCCGTTGGTTAAGTGTCCGACTTCAGCTCAGGTCATGATCTCACCCTTTGTGGGTTGTAGCCCTGCGTTGGGCTCTGTGCTGACAGCTCAGAGCCTAGAGCCTGCTTTGGATCATGTGTCTCCCACTCTCTCTGCCCCTCCCCTGCATGCACTCTGTCTCTCTCAAGAATAAACATTAAAAAAAGAAAAAAAGAAAGACTAGAACCAAAAAGTCATAAGCCACTAGCTACTAGCACCATGCTAACATATGGCTTCAAAGAACAATAACTTTTTAATATTCTGCTCGGAGCATTTGACAAATAAATGAATGCATGGACCTCAGAGCAAGCAGGTGGAAGAGGCTATGCTCAGCAGAAACTCGGGGCAGGAAGTGGGCAGAAGTAGTTATAATTAAGGAAGTAAATATGACTTATGGCTGAGAAGGAGGCCAAGGTCAGTCTAGAGAGGGCTGTCTCATGATCAGGGGAGTCAGGAAGGGGCGGAGGAGTGTAGGACAGATCAGGACACAGTGACCACGAAGAAGAAAGGAGATTACTCAGGAACTGTTCCTAACAGGTGTTGTCTGGCGAGCTTACAGGCAGTTTCCATTGAATGTCTGGACCAATGATTACAAGTGTGAATGATTAAGTAGTCAATTTACACTGGGTCATTGAGAAAAACCAATAAAACGGAAGCCAATCAATCAAGAAAGGTGGTTAATAAATAATAAATAGACTTTTAACATGGAGTACTCAAATTGATTGCCTGTTTGCCTAACTTTTCTTGCAGATGTCCAGGGGGAGAATCGCGTACTCATAAATCATACTCAGTCAAAGACAGAATATTCTTTGAAGGATATAGTAGCTTCCATCTGTGGTTTTTACTGTGTATGCCAAGGTTTTCTCCTTTGTGGGATCTTACTTCTGAAATAGCAATGGAAGTCAATGGGAAAATGTGATGATTTACCAACATTTGTTTTACATAAAAAGAACCTCTCAACTGGCAACCTAAAAAACCAGTGACAATGAAGTCAATAACAATGGTGGACTGGTGATAGATTGTGTGTGCGTGTGAAGGAGAAGTAACAGTGCAGGAAGAGACAGAATGACTTGGGAGCTCTAGAGAAGTAGGGGCTGGGGGTGTGGCGACAGGAGCAGGCAGGGGAGAAATAGAGATAGATCCCTACAGACCAGAGAAAGGGCATGATTTCCCAGCAATGTCAGCCTTCTTCAGTCCTTCTGGCAACTTTTCCTCCCTCTGGCATTGAACTTCCCTACTTGAAACTTGAGGGCTCCCCCTAAAACCTTGATTCCTCTTCATCCAATCTGGCTTGATAAACCCAGATTCACATAAATAGCATAAAGCATTACTATATACATGAAATATATTAAAATAATACATAAATATGTACATATAAGTATATAAAATACACAGGTGCTCTATGGACCCCAAACCAACCCAGGTCTCTTACCAAAATGACAGTAGGGGTGTTGTGGCCACATATGTACACGTGGCCCATGATACCAACCTCTTCTGCTTTCAGTTGTATTTTCCTTCCCCTGTTGACCCTCTGGCTGGCTTCACTTTCTTCAGCTATGCTGAGCCCTCAAGATGATGGTAGTGGAGTTGACCAGGAGAAGGCCATGGTCATGTTTGGACTGGGTAGAGGGTTGGGGGAAGGCGGGGATGGGAGTGTTGAGTCGAAAGCAACAGCAATGCCAACTGGTACAGTGGTATCCTAAGTAATGGACTTTTAAATATGAGATCTTTGTCCTTGAGCTGTGCTTCATCATGGCATTCAAAGACAAGATAGCTGAGCATGGAGACGGCCAGATTCATGATCTGTGTCATGTACCCATGCCGTGTCCCGAATTCTCTCAGCTTTCACTGTCTCTAAAGACAGTGTCCTGACCAAGATTCCAAGCCTTTTTTGCTAACAGTGAGCCCTTGATGCATAAAAAATGCCCAAGTTAATTTTCTGAACATCTACCTTCAGCTTTCTCAGGTTGAAAAGCCATTCCCTGCTGTACAATTCCTTTGGCTAAATTCAAATCTTAGCTTGTGTTTTGTTTGCTTCCACCCTTTTCTAGTCAGTTTGGTTAGGTAACTCAATCACTTACAGCTGAAAGCCCTCATTTGCTTGCTCAGAAGGCTTTGAATGAGGGGAGAGAAGAATGAATCTAGGAGCAGTTTGTGACAGATATTAGACCTGTGAGCTGTGTGATTCCAACATTGTTCCCAACAATACAAATGTGGCTCGGTGGTCCAGATACGGCACAGTCTAATCCTAACCTGTCCCTTGAGGGATTCATGATTTAGGATATAGTCTGTGTCCAGTGGTAGAAGGCAAAGCTTCTTGCCCACGTTCCTGGGTGATTTTGTTAGTTACGTGCTCCTGATAATGTGCACAGGGGCATCTGCTCAAAATAGCACTGGATTCAAGAAGCAAGGAGCTGTCGAGAGGAATTCATCCATTTCCTACCCCACTGTGGAGACGCCTTCAGAAGCCACCTTGACTCCTCTCTCATCTTCCTCTCTAAAATATGAGGAGTTGTCTTAGGGTAGGACTGGCTCCAGAGAGCAGGAAGCCCAGTGAATCTGGGGCTCCCAGGCTGCTACTGTAGATGGGTAGTGCCAGAAAAGTGAGTACCAAGGTAAGTCATCAGAGGAAGATTCTGTGTAGGTAATGGCATTCAGGTACTTGTAGAATTCAGGCTTACTAATAAAGTGGGGAGAAGTAATTCCAGACAGAGTTGGATGCTGAGTAGGTGTATGGTTACTTGGTTGTACTGTCTCACATTGTTCTGTACAATTTTCTATATTATATCTCTCATAAGATTATTACAGTTTTGTTTGAGAGAGAGAGAGAGAAAGAAAGAATGAGTGATGGGAGTGGGGAAGGGCAGAGGGAGAGAGAGAGAATGTTAAGCAGGCTCCAGGCTCAGTGTGGAGCCTGGTGTGGGGCTTGATCCCATCACCCTGGGATCTTGACCTGAGCCAAAGTCAAGAGTAGGAAGCCCAAATGACTGAACCACCCAGGTGCCCCATTATAGTTTTGAATGCAGAGGTTTCTTAGAGTGAGTGACTCTTATTGTTTTCTATGGAACGTGCTAGATAAATACATGTACACTGATTGGCTAGCCTTTATTCGGATGGCAAAATGTCCTTCCCTCTGATTACAACTGACCTTAATTTTGACCTGTTGGGGCCAAGCTGCAGCCAGGAGCACTGCTAATTGATTGCTTTTCACTCGAATAGCTCCTATGAGATTAACCAGGCACATTTATTTATTATAAACCAATGTAGAATTCTGCTTCTTTTCACCTTCAGCTACCCAGCAGTCGTCAGGCGCCACTGACTCCAAGTCAGTTGCTGGGCCTCAAATTTATTGGCTGAGTAGTTGGCAACCTCTGGATGATCCCCGGTGAGCCAGTCACCCAGAACATGATTTTGAATTAAAAGTTTATATATGGCTTGGAAGGAACATGGCAGTCATGGCCATAGAGGCAGAGAGGGAGAAATGGTAGAGGTTGGTTTCTGGCGGTGATTGGGGTGGGGCATGGAGTGGAAATCTTTCCAGCTAGATGGAGAGCAAAGCTCAGCACATAAATATTTCACTGTGATGCTCATCTGAGATCAAGCTGCAACCTGGAGTTCTCCGATTCCTGAGAGGAGCTAGCAGATGGTGTGCTTGTTAGTGTTGATATGTTCAATTTAGAAGATGGGGGATGGAAGCAAACCCAGAATACCACTCTGAAGAGTTATGGGCCTGTGGGCCTATCTGAGCCCTCCTGGAATCATCCTTGTCATGGACATTGTTGGCCTTCTTGTTTTAGGGCATGGCATGAAGGAAATGGAGATTTTGGTGGTATGCAGGAATTTCACTTAGTGAGGATTAATTTCTTAAGAATTAGCCAGTCTGGAAAGCCTCTCCTGAGGAAACACGAAGTTGTTAACAGAGCTTAGTATCTTAAAGTGAATTTACTTATCTGATCACTTTTATTTCTTGGCAGGGCAAGGAGAAGGTGGCGGGTAGAGAGAATGGAGGGAAATTAATATTTACTATGACTTCTGATATGCTAGGCACTATGCTAGTAATAATACCCATGTACCTCATTGAATCCTCACAAATATGTGAAATAACATTCTTTGACCTCATAGGGAGAGGGTTGAGTTACCGACACTTCATTGTTGTTCAGTGTAGCTCTCTTTATTGGTTCAATTATTTTTATACCCTTTAATCTTATCCTCTATGCCCATTCCCCAATCTTCCTAATGGCAACCATTCTAATATGCTTGACATATGTCATTTTGTTTGTATTATTATTTTTTGGTGTTTATATTTATTTTTTAGGGGGGAGGGGCATAGAAAGAGAGGGAGAGAGAGAATCCCAAGCAGTCTCCATGCTGTCAGTGCAGAGCTGAATGTGGCGCTTCATTTTTTGAGATCATAACCTGAGCTGAAATCAAGAGTCAGACACTTGACCCGCTGAGCCACCCAGGTGCCTCTTGGTGTTTATATTTTAAATTTACATTAGTCATGCAGTATATATCCTGTTTCACTCTTTTTCTTACTACTATAAAAAAACTTTTTATTGTGCAAATATTTTAAACAGTTTCAAAAACTGAAAAGTGTGATGAACTCCACTGTGCCCATCTCTCCAAGTGAAGTGTACAGTTTGTACACAGAGTCAGGTTCAACTTGTGTCCACTTTTATTTCATCTCTAATCACCATCCATCCCCACTGTTCACAGATTACTTTGAGGTAAGTTCCATCATCATACTACATACCATTCCACTGATAAATATGTTGTATGTATCTCTAAAATATAACCATTAAATTACATAATCAATATATCATATTATCATACCTAAAAATTATAAATAATCAACTCTTCAGTCATAGTTCAAAATTTCCCAACTGTCTCATAATTTTTAAAACTTGTTTGAATCAAAATTCAAAAAAGGTTTACACATTGTGATTGGTTGATGGGTCTTTTGTCTCTTTAACCTATGGTTCTGCCCTCCATTTCTAAATAGTTATTTATTGAAGATCAGAGTATTTATCTTCATGAAGTTTTCCAAAGTCTGGATTCTGCCCACTGTATCCCTGTAGTGTTGCTTCCTGTGTTCTTCTTTCCTCTGTATTTCCTGTAAATTGGTAGTGAGACCTAGAAACTCAATCAGATTCAGGATTCGTGTGTGTGTGTGTGTGTGTGTGTGTGTGGCAAGAAATACTTCATAGGTGAAGTTATGGACTTCTATCAAGAGGCATCTAGTGTCTGGTTGTCTTTGTGATGTTAGCGGAGTTGATGATCAATGCCTAGGCCTATGATTTTATTAGAGGTTTCAGAATAATGATAATATAATTCTGTCATTCCTTCTTTATTTATTAGCTGGACTATTTCTATAAAGAGAAACTTAGTTACCTTGAGATACAGTTTGTATAGGAAAAGCAAGACAGTGCTTGATTCTTTCTTTTTATTTATCAATTTTCAAAATAATGAGCTAGTTTCCCTAAAGATAAATCAATAAATTTTTAAAAATAAGATTATAAACTCACATATTTAAATGTATTTGAGGGGCACTTGGGTGACTCAGTTCCTTGAATGTCTGACTCTTGATTTTGACTCAGGTTGTGACCCCAGGATCACAGGACAGAGCCTCGCATCAGGCTCTGCACTGAGCATGGGGCCTGCTTACGATTCTCTCTTTTCCTCTCCCTCTTTCCTCCCCCCCCTGCCCCGCCCTCTCTCCTACTTGTGTGTACTCTCTGTTCCTCAAATAAATAAATAAACACATTTGATTATTTCGATTGTTTGCGGTTATTTATACAGATACATTTAAATTATCCCATCTTTGGCAAATGGGAGCCTCTGTAAGGTTTTTGTTTGTTTGTTTGTTTCTTTTAGTCATTTTGGACACTACCTCATTAGTCTCTGACAGCTTCCTTGCTGCCTGGTATGATAAGATTTTCTTGGATCACCTTATGTATGTATCGCTCCAGACCTAGAGTCAGCCATTTCTTCAAGGAGCCCTCGTGCTGCTTAGTGGGAGATTGTATTCAGAGTCCACAGCCCTGGATGCTGGGTGCACTGTGTCTACACTTCATCTGTCTTGCTGTGCACGTCCAGTCTGCTGTTTCTAAGTGCTGCCCCATATTTCATGGTGTGCATTCTCTACCTGCACAAGCCTACTTCTATAATGGATGGCTGCCACCTTCCTGCTCCCACAAAACAATATCTTTGAACATGTCTCCTCATGGGCCCGTTGAGAATCTTTTTTTTTTTTAAAGGCCAGTGTTATTATCATCATTTAATTAGAGAGGTCACCAAGCAACTAGGATTGAGAAAGACAGTGGGGAAAGAGGGAGGGTTCAGAAAGGGGAGCTGAGGCCGCGGGCAGAGTGGAACAGCTTAGAGACCATGTTCCCCTGTGTGTCTCTGGAGTGGAGGTTTCTTGTTCTCCTGGGATCCTGGTATGGTGGGTTCTGGAGGAAGGACAGGGTGGGAGGTGATGGATCTGCATTGTCCCTGCTCCTCATGGCTGTTCTCCCACCCTTTCTTCATGAGTGAAAAACTCTCAGGACTCTAAAGCTCATGCCACTGGAGTATCTCACAGCTCTGTGGCTGTGTTTATTGTCTACATTTTGGGGTTCCTTCTGCACATCCAATAAGGGCTTTGGCAGGTGACCCCGAGTCTTTGCCATTCTGCTTCTTGCCATCATCCTGGTCAGCTTCATTATCCACATGGATGATGCACTCTGCACCACAGCCTCTCATCAACTCCATTCCAAGGTCAGAGAGAACAGCAAAGTCTCCTCTGTACCAACTCCATTCTAAGGTCAGAGAGAACAGCAAAGTCTTGGTGACTAGAAAGAAGGCAACTATGGGTATAGCATGAAATGTTGAGCCCTCAGCGCTAGATGAAGCCCCAGAGCTAGGTAAGGACCTCATCATTCAGCTTCTTAGGTCATATTAATATTATAGACCTGGCCTCTGTCCCAAGAGAAATAAGAAGCTACTGAAAGGGTTGTTTTTTTTTTAAATTTTTAATGTTTATTTATTTTGAGAGACAGAATGTGAGCAGAGGGAGGGGCAGAGAGGGAGGAGAGAAAATCCCAAGCAGGTGCTGTGCCGTCAGCTCAGAGCCCAATGTGGGGCTCAAGCCCACGAACCTGTGAGATCATGACCTAAACTGAAATCAAGATTCTGACGCTCAACCAACTGAACCACTCAGGTGCCCCCTGTAAGGTTTTAAATGCAGCATACAGGGTGTTATGGGTTGGTGATGGTGACATGATCAAATTTGTATTTTGAAAAGATCTCTGTGGCTACTGTCAGGCTTAAAAGTAAACCAGCCAGTTAGGGGCACCTGGATGGCTCAGTCAGTTAAGCGTCCAACTTTGGCTCAGGTCATGATCTCATGGTTTGTGAGTTTGAGCCCCACGTCGGGCTCTGTGCTGACAGCTCAGAGCTTGGAGCCTGCTTTAGATTCTGTGTCTCCCTCTCTCTCTACCCCTCCTCTGTTTCGGTTTGTCTCTTTCTGAAAAATAAACATTAAATAAATTTCAAAAAGAAATTTAAAAAATTAAAATTAAAATTAAAAGAATTTTAAAAAAGAAAACAGCCAAATGGGTTTAGTAGAGGAATGTAGTTCAGGACAAGGAAGCTATAGCAAAAGCCATAGGTAAGTCTAGAGATCAAAGGAGAGGAAGGTTATTTTATAGAGAAAAGGAGGAATTTGGAGGAGCCACTTTGAATAAAAGTCCACTGAAGGAAAACAAAAGTTCAGGGTGATGATTGTTTCTCATTGGCTGAGCTTGTTGCTAGGCGAGAAGAAATTCTTCCTCCTGCTGGAGTAGTGAATTTAGCTTCTTCCTATTGGGCCTGCAGTTGAGTGATGGGGAGCATGAGAGCTCCCTCTTCTGGCCTCCTGACTCCATTTTATTTATTTTTTAAAAAATATTTTCTATTATTTAAAAAATATTTAATTTCAGTACAGTTAACTTAGAGTGTTATACAGTGTATAATATAATGATTTAACAATTCTATACATTACTCAGGGCACAACAAAATAAGTGTATTCTTAATCCCCGTCACCGATTTCCTCCATCTCCCCACCCACCTACCCTCTGGTGACCATCAGTGTGTGCTCTACAGTTAAAGAGTCTGTTTTTTTGGTTTATCTCCTTTTTTTCCTTGTTTGTATGTTTTCCTAAATTCCACATATGAATGAAATCATATGATATTAGTATTTCTTTTTTTAAGAAAGTTATTTATCATTTATTTATATTGGGAGAGAGAGAAGGAGCAGGGGAGGGGCAGAGAGTGAGGGGAACAGAGGATGTGAAGTGGGCTTTGCATTGACAGCAGAAAGCTAGAAGCGGGGCTCGAACTCACAAACCTCAAGATTCTGATCTCCGTCAAATTCGTGCGCTTTAACTAACTGAGCTGTCCAGAGGCTCCTGGTATTTGTATTTCTCTGACTTATTTTGCTTAGCATTGTACTCAGTAGATTCATTTATCCTGTTTCAAATGACAAGATTTCATACTTTAAAAAAAAATGGCTGAATAATATACCATTGTAAAAATACCACATCGCCTTTATCCATTCATCTATCAATGGGCACTTGGGCTGCTTCCATAATTTGGCCACTGCAAAATATGCTGCAATAAACATAGGGGTGCATGTATCTTTCTGAATTAGTGTTTTTGTATTCTTTGTCTAAGTACCCCCTAGTGTGACTACTGTATCTATTTTTAATTTTTTGAGGAACCCCCAGACTCTTTTCCACAGTGGCTGCATGGCTACACCGATTTGCATTCTTTTTTCTCCACATCCTCGCCAACATGTGTTGTTTCTTGTGTTGTTGATTCTAGCCATTCTGACGGGTGTGAGGTGGTGTCCCACCATGGTTTTGACTTGCCTTTCTTTGACGATGAGTGATGTTGAGTATCTTTTCGTGTGTCTGTTGGCCATCTGTATGTCTTCTTTAGAAAAATGTCTGTTCATGTTTTCTGCCCATTTTTAAATTGGATTATTTGATATTTTTTGTGTTGAGTTTTATAAGTCCTTTATATATTTCAGATACTAACCTTTATTGGATATGCTCCTGACTCCATTTTAAATGAGGTTTCCTTTATTTAGTTTCACATCACCAAGTAGAGAATAGACTGGAACAAGACAGACAGACACAAGCTGGCCAGTGAGGAGGCTATTGCCATATCCCAGTGAGAGATGAGAGTGGCTTGGAGCAGGATAGAGACAAGTTGGTGGATGTGGGGGATCTTTAGGATATTGGGCCTCCAGAGATTTTGCTGGTTTGGAAATTGAAAGAAGGAGTGAGGGAGCAGTCAATGATGATTCCCATGTATTTAGTTTCCCAGACTGGATAGTGGCTGGGCCATTCCCTGGGCAAGAGACCATGTGGAGAGGGCCAGGCTTCAAGTCTGGTGGCGATGGAGGGGAGTGCTTGGGGGCCAGGGGACCATAGGTACTCTTTGGGATATTTTGAGTGCAAGAAGCCTTTGGAATAAGCCATAAAGATTTGGGTGGAGACTGGATGCTCAGGTCTGGAGCCAGAGGAGAGGCTAGGCTGTAGAGGGGAAGTTGGGGGTCAGGAGAATGCAGGTGGAAATGACGCTGTGGGCATGGCTGAGGCTGCCTGAGGAGAGAGATCAGGTGAGTCAGCAGAGGGCCTGGGCCCTGCTTGAGGGCACCCACACTTCGAGGTTGAGTTGAGGAAGGAATATCCTCAGGGGACAGAAGGAGCCACCAGAGACGCAGGAAGAGAAGCAGAGAGGAGGGTGTCATGGAGGCCACAGGAAGAACATATTTCAAGGAGAGAACCTCACTCTTCTGGGAGAAAGAGGGAGGTCAGGAAAGATGAGGGATGAAAAATGTCTGCTAAATGTAGCCATGCGGAGTCATGAGTAAGCTGAGAAAGAGCCATCTCGGTGAGGGGATGGGCTGGGCCCACGTGGGAGGTGAGGAGCCCAGGCACTGAGAAGATTCTGGAAAGAAGCTGCATGGAGGGTGGGTGACTAGAATGAGGCAGGTCCTTTCGTCCTGCCTTAGCCCGCCTTCCTGCTCCCTGCCGGGAATCTGACTGACCGTGACTGCTGGACAGCAGCAGTGGCGCCTCGGGACCTCAGTCCCAGCACCCTCAAGCCGTGGAGCCAGGGCCAGATGGCGCCCCCTCTGGATGTTAAATGCATGAGGAAAGTGCAACCTCGTGTGTTGTTCCCAGACGAAGACAATTTGTAACCCACAGAGAGTGTCACCTACATCATCTCACTTAATTTCCATGAGGCCTTTGGAGGTAGACAAGGAGACCAAAGTACAGAGAGGGTGAGGAACCAGGGCGACACACTTAAGTGGCAGAGCTGGGATTTTGTAAAAAAAATTATTTTTGAGAGAAAGAGAGAGAGAGGGAAAGAGTCCTCAAGCAGGCTGTGCTGTCGGCATAGATCCTGATGCGGGGCTCAAACCCACAAGCGGTGAGATCATGACCTGAGCCAAAATCAAGAGTCAGATGCTTAACTCACTGAGCCACCCAGGCACCCCAGAGCTGAGATTTGAAACGGGGTTTCATGGACACCCTCCTACACTGTTGGTGGGAAAGTAAACTGGTGCAGGCCCTCTGGAAAACAGTGTGGAGGTTCCTTAAAAAATTAACAATAGAACTCCCCNGGGACATGCACTGGGGAAACTCTTCCTCTGTGTGTTTCTCCTGCACTCTCACACACGACCACACTCATAGCACTTCTGACACCAGAGATATGGGGCTCCCCCCACCAAGCAGGTCTCTGTGACCCCAGCGGGTGTCCTACAATTTAACTCAATCCTGACACTGTTTGTTTGGAGACAGATCCCACGGGTTAAGGGCTCAGTCCTACAAGACTGCCCCCCTTCAGATGCCAAGCGAAAGTACTAAGTCCTGGGGCGCCTGGGTGGCTCAGTTGGTTAAGCGTCTGACTCTTGGTTTCGTTCAGGTCATGATCTCACAGTTGTGAGATCGAGCCCCAAATTGGGCTCTGCACGGAGTGTAGAGTCTGCTTAAGATTCTTGCTCTCCCTCTGCCCTTCTCCCCTGCTCACACTCTCACACACACACACTCTCTCAAATGAAAAATAATGATAAAAAAAGAAAGTGGATTGTCGTAGGCTACCCACAACTTCCGTCTGACTTAGCTACCAACCAGAGGTCTCCGTGGCCTCCTCCCTCCGTGGATTTGATTATTTGTGAGGGTGGCTCACAGAACTCAGAGAAACACTAATGGGTATCAGTTTATTAAAGGACATGATAAAGGAAACAGATGAACAGCCAGGTGAAGAGAAACACAAGGTAAGGTCTGGGAGGGTCCAGGGCGCGGGAACAAGTCTCGGTGGACTTGGGGTGCACGACCCCCCGTGGATGTGTTTGCTGGTTCTGGAATCTCTTTGACTCTTGTGCTTTTGGGGTTTGATGGTGGCCTCAACACATAAGCACGATTGATTTGACTCCCATTTTCAGCCCCTCTGCCTTCTCAAGAGAATGAAAATTGTAGGCTCTTCTAATCATGGCTTGGTCTTTCCAGGGACCAGCCCCCACCCAGGTGCCATCCAGGAGTTCACCCAAAGTTACCTCGTTAGAACAAAAGACACTCCTCTTACCCCCCAGGAAATGATAAAGGTTTTAAGACCTTATGCCAGGAACCAGGGGCAGAGACCAGTATACATTTTCTTGTTATCTCACAGGAGAATTAATGATACAATAATGCTAAGTCCTTTTTCATGAGGTAGGCATACAGTAGGTACTGAATACAAGCTTTGAAATACCTAACAACTCTTTGTATGCCTGATCCCTCCTGTGTTTTGTGGAGCCGGTGTCTGTGGTAGGGATACAGATAGTTGATATGAAAGGTTATTTCTAAAACATAAATTCTCCAGTTCCACTTGAGATGCACCGTGGTAGTTTATATACAAAACAATTTTCCAGCTTAGGATCACAGGGGAAAAGTGCTGAGATCAGAGAATCAGAACAGTCAGTGTGGGGGAATCAAACTCCATTTCCACGGCGGTAACCACCCGTCAGCCACAGTGAGGTGTGAGCATACTGGGAGGGAATTGTATTTCTTGCTGTTCTGTTCAGCGTGACGTCACTAAGGGTGATTGCAAAATCACCCGCTTCCAAGCAGACTAGAAAATCCGTCCAAGTGGTGCAAATGTTATTTAAAATCCTCGCCATCAGCCATGAGAAATTCCCTGCAGTCGCATCAAAGAATAGAATCATTTTCAGAGATGGTTTTTATTGCTAGGCTGTTATACAAACACGCTTTCACCCAAATAGAGCAAAGACTCAGCAATTTCCTGAAAATCAGAGCTTTGAAATCCCATTCCCCAGAATATTTATAATTACTGTTAGAGATCCACTTATCAACATTTCAGTATGCCTCTGAAGGGGGAAAGCCCAGCCAAGCAGCCACAAGCCCGTATCAACAATTAGTGGAGCTGCTACTTTTCCTTAATTTAATTAAAAATCTGATTTAATAAAGGAAGTTGGCTGATGGCTTGTACCTTTTTTAAAGATTGAATAAAACTTAGAATTTACTTAGGCCTTTACATTTTCATATTTTAAGTACTGATCTACTATATGTAGATAAAACTTGACATATGATAAGTAACAGGTAATCGTGTTTTCCTCACCAAAATATTTGGGTTAAAAAAAAAAACTAACACTCTTGTTATTTTTGTTTTCTGTTTTAATAATCCCCCATCTGTTTAGAACATATGAAATTCAGTTTATTCCACCACCATTCTGATCATGAGAGCTTGTTTTATAATGTGTCAATGACAAGTTTGCTGACACATATTTATGAAATCAGAGTGAAAAGTTGGGGTGATCTATGCATCTGGTGCTGTTGCTAATTTGCTGGTTTTTCTTGGTTAATTCTTCCAGTGGACACCTTTGCAGTTGGTAGGGGGGCTGAAATTCTTTCCACCATTTTAATTCTCTCATTAAAATGTTTTTTAAGTTTATTTGTTTATTTTGAGAGAAAGAGAGAGGGAGTAAGCAGGGGAGGGGCAGGAAGAGAGAAGGAGAGAGAGAGAATCGCAAGCAAGCTCTGCACTGTCAATGCAGAGCTTGATGTGGGGCCAGAACCCATGAACTTTGAGATCATGATCTCAGCTGAAATCAAGAGTTGGATACTTAACCAACTGAACCCCTCAGGGTCCCCCAAAGAATTCATTTTAGATTCAAATAAAAGTTACTATCTCTCTTCGTTAGATATCCTATGTATTAAAGATATATATATAATATATAATAATAATAATATATAATTATATATATATAATGTTTTATTTATTTTTGAAAGAGAGAGATAGAGACAGTGTGAGCAGGGGAAGTTCAGAGAGAGAGGGAGACACAGAATCCGAAGCAGGCTCCAGGCTCTGAGCTGTGAGCACAGAGCCTGACATGGAGCTCAAACCCATGAACCGTGAGATCAGGACTTGAGCCGAAGTTGGACGCTTAACCGACTGAACCACCCAGGCGCCCCAAAGATATCTTTTAAATGTTTGTTTATTTTTGAGAGAGAGAGAGACAGAATCGAGTGGGGGAGGAGCAGAGAGAGGGAGACACAGAATCTGAAGCAGGTTCCAGGCTCTGAGCTGTCAGTACAGAGCCTGATGTGGGGCTTGAACTCATGAACTCTGAGATCATGACCTGAGCCAAAGTCAGACGCTTAACCGATTGAGCCACCCAGGTGCCCCTAGATATCCTATGTATTTTAAATGGTACAACTCCCTGTAACAGTGGGATACACAGGATACAAAGAAATGGACAGTTCATATATTTATTAGGGGGATTAGAAAAGCTACACTCTATGCTTTAGCACCCACTGGGTGCTAGGAACTTTGGGTTTATTATCATGATCCTCTCAAGTCCATGAGGAAGGGTTATTGGCTGGGGAAAGTAAGGGTCAAGAGGCGTGAGGAAATTTGCCCAAGATTTCACCACTAAAGTGGCCAGAGACATTATTGTAAGATGATCCTACACTGCTGTTGTTTAACACAGAGGAGCTACTTACTGGTCAAAGTGAAAAGGAAATAAGAGAAAAAAGGATTGGAAAGGAAGAAATGAAACTGTTCATATATGATATAAATATCTACTTAGATAATCCAATAGGATCCACCATAGTAGAAGTAATAAGTGGGCTCAGCAAGATTTTGCTGGATATGAGATTATTTAAAAAAAAAATCAATGGGGGGGCATCTGGGTGGCTCATTTGGTTAAGCTTCCGACTCTTGATTTTGACTCAGGTCATGATCTCATGGTTCATGAGTTCAAGCCCCAGATCAGGCTCTACGCTGACAATGTGGAGCCTGGTTGGGATTCTCTCTCTTCCTTTCTCTCTCTGCCGTGCCTTGTATGCTCGCTCTCTCTCAAAAAAGAACACACGTATATAAAAAAAACCATGAGAGTGGTTAAGAGTGGCAGAGGTGTGTGTGCAAGTGTGATTAAGTAGGGAAAGAGATAAAAAAGGAAAAAAAAAACGAAACAAGAAAGGGGTTTGCACTAATCTGTGATGATAGCGCATCTTAACTGAGGAACCAGAGGGCATTTCTCTAGTTATAGGCTCAGATCTTTGAGACCAGATGGAGAAAGGCCTTGACCCAGACAAGTAGGAAACAACCATTCTGGAAAGGAGAAGCTTAGCAATTATAATTTCTAGGATGAGTAAGATCTGACAAAGCAATCAATGAGGAATATTTAGAATTTCAAAGAGCCAGAGGGACTGATCATAGGAAATGAAACCAAAGTTCCTTGACTGTTTTTTGTGTGTCAGACACTGCTAGACATTGTTTCATTTAATGCTGACACTAACCGCCAATGTTTGCTCCTATTTTATAGATGAGAAAATCGAGTTTGGGAAAATGTCTTTTTCACTTAGGATTGATTTTAGCTACAGATGCCAGTGGCTTGGACCCATAGTGCATTTTAAATTAGAGCACTGGGTGTTATTTAGAAACCAACTTGACAATAAAGTATTTAAAAAAAAATTTCATTAGCAAGAATTTTAGAAGTAGGTGGTCTCAAGATTGTTCAGAGGCCCAACGAGATCATCAAAGACACTGTCTCTGCCTTTCTGCTGCTGTCCTCAGTGTAAGGGCTCGTGTCCTGGGCTAGTCTCCTGTTATAGCTTCTGGTGTCCCAGCCTCACCTGAGGGCCTCTAAAGCAAGATGTCAGAGAAGAGGCAAATGCTTTTGTTCTCACAAGCCCCTCTGTTACCATCGAGGGAGAGAAACCTTTCTTGGAAATCCTCAGCAGCCTTTCCAGAACTAGATCATGTGTCCACATTTAAACCAATTGCTGGAAAAAGAGAATACTGGCCATGATTATTTTAGGAATGGGTGTGTGACGTACGTGTATCTAATGAGATACAATTTGGGGACTTGTGTTAGAGCTCTTGTATACTATCTATTAGGGTTGCCGAGAGGGTAGGATCTCCCAGTTTGGGGCTGGGGCTTTGGCCCGCCATCTTGCCACCATGATATGCAGAGAGAACCTTCCAGAGAATGTGTCCAGTGTGCAGGAAAGCAGAGGTAGGAGACAGAGTAAGATCTCAATGGTGACACAGTTCCCTGAGTGAGGGAACTGCTGTCACTTGCTACTGGACTTCTTATAAAAGAAAACTTACTGCAGATACAACCCCATGCTAATGTAATCATAATTATTGCCATTCAGGAGTATTGGAAGTGAATATCTATATTAGTCAGGATTCTTCTGAGAAATAAAAAGGAGATATATATCTTCTCTGTTGAATAGGGCAAGAGAGACAGATTTGTCGTAAGGAACTGGCCCGTGACATTGTGGTGGCTAAAAAGTCTGACATTTGCAGGGCAAGCTGGGAGGCTGCAAACTGAGGCAAGAGTTGGTGTTGCAGTCCTGAGTCCAAGGCTGGAAACTCAGGTGGAATTGCCATGTTGCACTCTAGAGGAAGAATTCCTTTTTCTTTGGGGGACCTCAGTCTGGACTTAAGGTCTCCAACTGATTGGTTGAGGCCCACACTATGAAGGTAAATGTGCCTTACTCAGAATCTACTGTTAATCGCATCTAGGGGCACCTGGGTGGCTCAGTCATCTAAGTGTCCGACTTTGGCTCAGGTCATGATCTCACAGTTTGTGGGTTCAAGCCCCATGTCGGCCTCTATGCTGACAGCTGAGAGCCTGGAGCCTGCTTCAGATTCTGTGTCTCCCTCTCTTTCTGCCCCCCCCTCCCCCAACTGTACTCTGTCTCTCAAAAAATTTTTTTAAAAAATGTTAATCGCATCTAATACCTTCACAGCAACATCTACACAGATGNAACTGTACTCTGTCTCTCAAAAAATTTTTTAAAAAAATGTTAATCGCATCTAATACCTTCACAGCAACATCTACACAGATGTATGGCTGAACAGCTGGACACCATCTCCTGGTCAAGTTGATGCGTGCAAGTAACCATCATGGAGCACCTGGGTGGCTCAGTCACTTAAGTATCCTACTTCAGCTCGGGTAATGATACCATGGTTTGTGAGTTCGGGCCCGTTGTCGGGCTCTGTACTGACAGCTCAGAGCCGGGAGCCTGCTTCAGATTCTGTGCCCACCTCTCTCTCTGCCCCTCCGCTGCTCATGCTCTGTCTCTCTCTCAAAAATAAACAAACATTTAAAAATTTTAAAAAAAGTAACCACCACGATATAGGCTATTATAGGCTGAGTCCCTGCCCCTCCACCCCCAGTTCATGTGTTGAAGTCCTAACCTCCCGTACCTCATTATCTCCAACCGTACTTGGAATAATGTCTGTGAAGAGGTAATTAAGTTAAAATGAAGTCTTTAGGGTGGATCCTAATCCATTATGACCGGTGTTCTGATGAGAGGATTCGGAAAAGACGCGTGCTCACAGAGGAAGAACTGAACCCTAGAGTGAACACCAAGTGAGGAGGCAGCCATTTGCCAGTGAAGGAGAGAAGCCTCAGAAGAAGCCAGGCCTGCTGACCTTGACCTTGGACTTCTAGCCTCCAGACTATGAGACAATACATATGTGTAGTTGAAGCCTCCCACTCTGTGGTACTGTGATATGGCCGTACTGGGGACCTAACATAATATCACACAGAACTGAGAAGAATATGCAGGATTTCTGGGAGCAGCTGGGAGGGGGTGAGGAGAGGGACAGAAAATGGGATTGGATATTCCAGACCCACTGGGTCCCCTCAGGGGTCCAGGTGACAGGAACTCTCTGCTAAGGAGGAGGGCTCACATTGTCGGGGTTCTGTGAACCCTGGCTGAATGGGAAGCCCCCTCCTACCCACCCAGCAGGTGCTGGGAGCCTGGGCTTGGAAAAATCTGGGGTTTCTTGGCTTAGGGCTAAGATAGCCTCTTGCTTTTCAGAGTGGGAGATGCCTCTCTTTGCTGTAGGGAGGAAGGGGCTTCTCCCAAGTCCAGGGCTGACCTTATGTGGGGAGAGACCCAGTAAATACTGCTCTCCCTACCCATCTTTCCTGGGTGGGCTTGACGTCCACTCATTAGTTTCACACAGGTGAACAAGCATGGCAGATGTGTGTATATTTGATCAGTCATTTACACCTTACTAAAGTAAAATTGCAAATCTGGCTTGCTTAGTTACAACTAGCTAAAAAGTGCACAGGAAAGGAGGGCCTCACCCCCAATGGCCTTGGGATGGGAGCAGTCCCTGTTCCTGAAGGGAGCTTGCTGTCTCCCTCTCTGTGCAGCAACAAACAGGGCCAGCCCTGGGCCCCATGATTCCCCAGCTTCAGCCTGACCCCTCTCCCTCCATTCCCCAAGGCTCCCCATCTCCCTTTGTGTATCCTGCGGTGAGCTATTCAGAAACCTAGAGAAGTTTCAGGATGACCTTATATGGATGAAAGGAGATGGGCTGAGGTTAAAAACCAAAACCCAAAAAACATTCTCCTTCCTGGCTGGCCCAGACCCCCCACCCCCGGGGGGGATTTGTGGGAACTCTAATGGCGGCATGGAATGTTCCCTGAGCACCCCTTGGGAAGGGGCATGTTCTGTGCTTCCCAGATATTTCTCATCTTGCTTAGTCTACAAAACACCTCATGACAACAGCATTCTTCTTCTCTCTGTTCTACATTAAGGAAACTGAGGCTCAGAGAGGTATGTTCAAGGTCAATGTCTGGATCAGAATCGTCACTCGGGTCTGCCCCCAAGCACTGCTAGGCTTCATCCTCTACCCAGACTTGCTGAGAGAGGATCACAGGGCCACAGTAGACCTCAGGGAGGTGAGATCTGGTGGCATAGGTGGGAGGAGAGAGGGGTCAGTAGTGGCGAAATGACTTGGCCAAGGACCCATAGCTGTTAAGTGACCAAGTAGTCTCTACCTGTGTTGACACAGCAGACTTGGAGCCCCCACTCCAAACTGGTCTCTGAGCTCTGTGTGACCAGGGCAGGACCTGACAGTGTCCCCAGATGATTCCGATCTGTCGCCATGACAAGCTTCCAAAGCAGGAGGGAAAAGATCATGGAGGATGGACCACAAAGACTAGGATTATTTTTGTCATCTCTTAATTAGGTATAAAATAAAACTAGATAAAACTGTTTATGCTTACAGCTCTTATACACCTATAACCTCCCCCCCTTCCAAATTTATAAACTAAAGGCAAAAGAAAGCACATAGGCACAGCATCTAAATAAACAGTGTTATATTTATGGGATTTATGGTCAGGCTCTACCAAAACTAAATCACGATTGCTGGCTTAATAATGGAAAGACGTAGCCTCGGGTCTAGTTTCTGTATTTCCACTTTCATATTACCAATGCAATGACTCTCTCTTCTCCTAAGAATAAGTCACAAATGGTATCAGTCATACCCAAGCTGTATTTGCTAGTGCTAGACAATCATACACTGTAACCACCATGAGCCAGTGAGCAATTCCCAGTTGCTGATTTTAATGAAGTTTTAATGAAGTGAATCATTATTTTAATGATCTGTAGATCATTCACGTTCACTAAAAGATATGGTTAGCCTTACTAAAGTTTAATTTATTTAATTTATTTTATTTTATATTATTTTATTTTAGAGGAAGAGGGTGTGAGCTGGGGAGAGGGACAGAGGGAGGGGGAGAGAGAGAGAGAGAGAGAGAGAGAGAGAGAGAGAGAGAGAGAGT
>NW_027531904.1:794470-798305 GCF_008692635.1 Crocuta crocuta
GAGAGAGAGAGAGAGAGAGAGAGAGAGAGAGAATCTTAAGCAGGCTCCCTGCTCAGAACAGAGCCTGATGTGGGGCTTGATCCCATGACCCTGGGATCATGAACTGAGTGTAAACCAAGAGTCAGATGCTCAACTGACTAAGCCACCCAGAGGCTAAAATCTACTTTAAATGGGAGGGGCTCCTGGGTGGCTCAGTCGGTTAAGCAGTCAAGCGGCTGACTTTGGCTCAGGTCATGATCTCATGGCTTGTGGGCTCATGGGTTCGAGCAGTTTGAGCCCTGCGTCAATGTTTTATTAATTAAACATTAATAAAACAATTAAATAGGCTTTCTCTATTGTTTTTGGAATGGGAAAATAAATAATCCTAAATGTATCTTCAGTGCTAATAAGCTGCTGCGAACATTATGAAAAGCCACACAAACTGGCTCTGTTTCTACAGCTGATTTGACACTAAGGCTACTTCCTGGTCACTTTGAGTCTGTGTTGCTTCTACCGCCAGGTGCCGTGGCAGGACTCAGTTTCCCGCCTTGCCCCCTCTGGTGGGGCTCCTTTGGAATCTGTGTGTGTGCACGGTCTTTGTGTCACAGCGCACAAACCCGGGCACTCAGTTCCTGCAGCGGATCTCTTCTGAAGGGCTGACCAGAGAATGTCCCGTAGTCCCCTTTTAGATTATCAGCAAGTCGGAAAAAGCCAACAAAGCTTTTCTCACGCCAAACTGGTAGGTCCCTGAGAAGATGTCCGTGGAGCCCAGTTTGAGAAACTCTGGCTGGGAAAGAAAACCATCTGTATAGACGTAGTTAAAGTGACCTCTTTGTCACTTCTTTCCGTTCCTAGGAGATCCTGAGGCTGTGAGGAGTCTGAGGGCCAGGGCTTTAGGGACTAGGGTACCACCTTGGGATGGGTAACAGGAGAGGCCAATGCCCGGCCCCCTCCCCTCGGGTCAGCTGGGAATGCTCCAATTCTTGCCCTGAGGACAAGGGAGGGGGACAAAGGGAATTGAGCCCTTTTGACTGCTGACAACAGCTACATTAGGGGTAACTATTTGGAAAGATCCAGCCCAGCAATTAAGAGTTAAAGAGTGAGGAATGAGGTGCCCTAAGGCGGAACTTCTCAACCTGGCCACCGATTAGAATCTCTAGGGGGGCCCTTTAAAGGGGCTGATGTGCTGGGTTCATCACTGGAGATTTGAATTAATTGGTCAGGGGTTGCGCATCAGTCTTTGTAAAAGTTCCCTAGGGGGTCCTAATGTGCAGCCAAGGTGGCCGACCACTGTTTTAAGGGCTGCTTTTTTTTCTCTGTGGCATAATTACATTTAAGGCCACCTGCATTAATTTATTTAATGGCAGGAAGGGAGCAGCCCGTATTGAATGCACTGTGTTAACTCTTTACATAATAATACATAGGACAATAGGAATAGCAGTTAACATTTACTGAAAGCTTGTTATGTGCTCGACCACTTTACATCCATTTCATCTTTGCAACATCTCTATGAAATGGATATTATCATCTTCCATTGTACACATGAGCAAACAGAGGCTCAACAGAGACCAAGAAATTTGCCTCAAATCGTTCAGGGGCAGACATATAAATAAATAAATAAATAAATAAATAAATGTAATAACTTGCCCAAGGTCATTCAGGACAAGGGACAGGATTTGAGCCACTGCCGGTAGCTCTTCCGCTGCTCCAATTAACTGTTATCTCAGTGAACATGTTTAGCAAATATTTATTGGATATGGACCATATAATGTGCCTGACACTAGGTCAGATGTTGGGGATGTGAAGATAAGCAAGACAAAATTTGTGTTCTACCATCTTATCAGAAAGACAGCTAATTCCTACACAATGTGATTGATGCCATTAGGGTGACCAAATGTCCCGTTTGCCCAGGACTCTCTGGTTTTAGCACTAAAAGTCCTGCATTCTTCGAAACTCCTCAGTCCTGGGTGAACTATGTCAACTGCTCACCCTGGCTATCATGGAGGAGTGTGAATGGGCCGTGGTGAGTTTGCATGGGATGGTGGGGGTGTGGATGAGAGTCTTCACAAAGGAGTCTGTGTCTTATTTGTAGATGATTAGGAGGGGAACAAGATAGAGAAAAACATTTCTCATGGGATTAGGGAATAGCTCAGACAAAAGCTTGCAGGGAGGGATAGCAAGTGGTTTAAGTAGAGTTTGGGGTCCACGGGGTTGAGGGTAGATAAAGTTGGAGATGGGGAAACTGAGGCCAGACTATGGGCTTCAGACTGTAGAGGTGGAGTTCACCTACAACGTTTTCGGCAAAGCAGTCTTATGCTTGATTTTGCATTTGTGAAAGTCACTCTGTTTCTGAGAGTAGGGTTGGGGACTCACCCGAGGGGAGGAGTCGGGACTCTGAGGGACCCGTTTGGAAGATGCTATGACACAGGTGGGATCTAAAGACAGGAAAGAATGACAACAATCGTTATCTAATGCCTACTGATGCCTTCATGTGTCCCTGACACTGAGATGAGCTCTCTACACGTGTTATCTCATTTCATCCTGACAATGAACTCTTGAGTCATCTGCTATTTTTATGCCCATATTACAGATCAGGACGTTCAGACTCAGGTTAAGTTAATTTAGTTTAAAAAGTTATTTACAAAGAGTAAATGGCAGAGCCAAGACTTAAACTCTTGCCTTCTGAATTTCAATAGATGTGTTTAGCCACGGTGTTACCTGATATAAACTCAGTCAGTGCTTATTTGTTCATTCAGTTGAGTGACACTTATTGAATACTCACTATGTGCCCGGCATATTTCTGTCTAGCGGGGATATAGCTGTGAACAAAGCAGACAGTTCCCTGATTTGATGGCTATTCCATTTGTGTGTGTGTGTGTGTGTGAGGACAGATAAGCAAATAAATGTGGGTGGCTTTGGACTTCATTCTGAGGGAGAAGAGAAAGGGTTTGGCAGTGTGGCAATGAGCAGGGGGAGGAGAATGGGAGCCCCCCAGGCTTCTGGCTGCCGGTAGTCGGCAGAGATAGAGAGTTCAGGAGGCAGGAGAGGTTGGGGGTGGGAAGATGAGAATCCAGTTTTGGATATTTTTGAGGTTTCTGGAATCAGAAGATCTTTACATTTTTTTTTTAAGTATAGTTATTTATTTTGAGAGAGGGAGGGAGCCTGAGGGGTGGGGGAGGGGATGGACAGAGAAGGAGAGAGAATCTCAAGAAGGCTCCACACCATCAGCTCGAAGCCCAATGCGGGGCTTCAACTCATGAACCGCGAGATCATGACCTGAGCTGTGATCAAGAGTCGAACCCTTAATAGACTGAGCCTCCCAGGTGTCCCTGGAATTAGAAGATCTTAAGAATGGTCATGGGGCACACTGGGAGGGTTGCTTAAAGCTGGGGCCATGGTTGAAGACCCAGGGAGAGGGTGTGGAATGGGGAGAGGTCTTGGGTGGAAACCCTATGGACTGGGCAGAGGTGACAGGGATGATGGGCCCCCTAGGGAGCCGAGACTTCCAAGACAGGAAGCCCCAGCATCATCAGATGCCACCTAGGGGTTCAGGGAAGGAACAGCAAGAGATATAGAGGGACGGGGAGGGAGACATGCCAAGTTCAGGGATTTTGTTTTGAAAGCAGGGGTGTCCAGCAGAGGACAGAAGATCCTGGGGAAAGTAGAGGCAGTTGGTGGAACAGAAGCCTTCGAAGACACAGAGGAGACAGGATCCAGGGTCAAGGTGGAGGCGGGGCACAGCCCTGAGACCGGAGGGGAGCCAGGAAAGGTGGGGAGGGATGCGGAGTAGCTCTTCTTGGGAAGCAGGTGGCAAGGTGGCTTTGGAGATGGAAGGGTCCAGAGTGGGGCCAGCAGG
>NW_027531904.1:798374-813069 GCF_008692635.1 Crocuta crocuta
GGGGCTAGCAAGCCAGCCACAGGGGCTGCAGGTTGGGGGTTCGCAGTGTGGGGTTTGGGAGGGGTGCCACCCGGGACTGTCTCAAAATGTATCATTTCTTGGTCCCAGTCTTTCCAAGAGCTCTGCCTGGGAAACAGTTCAGAACATGAACTTCCATAAACGAGCAGCCTAATTCAGGCCTCCGGTGAGAGGCCTATGATGCCAGTTGTGGGAATCACAGCAAGACAGGCCTGGAGGGGGCTTCTCTGGACACGGGGGCGCGGGAGGGGGGTGACTCCCGCTTGGAACCCTGAACTCACAGAGCCAGTCGCTGCTGTGTTCTCATAAAGCAGGCTGGAGTCAGCCTCACGACGATCGCTATTTATTTTACAAACAGCCACCCAGAGGGTGAGCTGTCCCCCCTCCTCACCCTCCACTTGGCGGGAGAAAGAAGTCTGTAGCTTGTTTAGTTCCGCCCAGCTGGTCTTCGCCTCTCAGAATCTTCATTTTGAGAAGAAAATAAATGGATGTGACCTTGATGTGCATGACACAAGCTCAGAAGTGCAAGAGGCGCTGTGGACAGATGGGCCAGGCCGGGCTCAGAGGTTGGGGCCCTCCCCACATCATGCACCTTAGGACTTTGTGTCCTGTTGAAATCCTATAAAAAGTCTCTCGGTGGGTGGCACTTTCTGCTGCAGCACGATTGGCCGGGAGGACTCCATCAGCCAATATTTTGTCATCACTGGTTGTTGATGGGCCTCCTAGGGGACACTTGAGAAACTTTGATAGAAATATTTCTCTTTGGCAACGGCTCATGTTTCCATGGTGTGACAATACTAATGGAGGCCAGCAAAGGAGAGGCCGGCCTCGGGAAGAGGAGGCCCTGCGTCCACTCGTGTCCAGCCCTGGGCAAGTTAGATGACCTCATCACGCCTCTGTTCTCCAGTCTTTTTTTTTTTTTAATGTTTATTTATTTTTGAGAGAGAGCACGAGTGGGGGAGGGGCATTCAGAGAGGGAGACACAGAATCCAAAGCAAGCCCCAGGCTCTGAGCCGTCAGCACAGAGCCCGATGCCGGGCACGAACTTTCAAGCTGTGACATCATGACCTGAGCAGAAGTGGGACGCTTAACCGACTGAGCCACCCAGGTGCCCCTCTAGTCTTTGAAAAGGAACAGCCACGTGAACCCCACTTACCTTCCGGTGTCGTGAGAACGAATGTTACAGAAGTTTACACAATTTTGAGTTCTTTGGGCGAATCATGGTAAAGTCCCTTGAGATATATATTTTAGGAACTATGGAATAATAAAGCAGAACTTAAAAGTAATTATGTTAATTTTGCACGGGCCTCATAAAGTATCGTTGGCCATTCTTAGAGTTCTAACTCATTTAAATAAAGAGCCCTCTCACCTGATTTTAACAGCACATTTTAAAACATGCTGTTAAAACATTTTTATCACATGTTGTGATAGCAGACTGCTGTGTGTGTGGGGGGGGGGAATTGGACATGAAATCGCTTTGGTTCATTCATTTGTTTCCATAATACTTAACAGATCATAATACTTAAGGCCCTGTACTTTCATTTTCAAAATGTATAATTTTTATTGGAACAGAGCCACACATATGCATTTCAGAAATATCAGAAAATGCAGACAAGAAACAAAGATACTTTTTTTAAATGTTTTATGTATTTTTGAGAGAGAGAGCACGCGAGCAGGGGAGGGTCAGAGAGAGAGGGAGATATAGAATCAGAAGCAGGCTCCAGGCTCTGAGCTGGCTGTCCACACAGAGCCTGATGCAGGGCTCAAACCCATGAACCGTGAGATCATGACCTGAGCCGAAGTTGGATGCTTAACTGACTGAGCCACCCAGGCACCCCCAAAGATACTTTAAAACTGTAATCCCATCTACTTTATCTACCTTGTGCTACTATTAGCACTTTAATATTTCAACTTTTTAAAAATGTTTTTACTTATGTATGTATGTATGTATGTATTTTTGCGATAAAGAGAGTCAGAGTGTCAGTGGAGGAGGGGCAGAGAGAAAGAGAGACACAGAATTTGAAGCAGGCTCCAGGCTCTGAGCTGTCAGCACAGCTTAACTGACTGAGCCACCCAGGTGCCCCAGCACTTTAGTATTTTAGATTGTTTTCTGTTTTTTAAGTAAAAGTGGGATCAGAACATGCATAGTTCATAACTTCTTTTAATATTTATTATTTAATGTAACACATAATAAACGTATTTTAGGATAAAAGATTCTTCTACAGCATCATTTCAGGGCACCTGGCTGGCTCAGCCAGCAGAGCATGTGAGTCCTGACCTTGGGGTTGTGAGTTCGAGTCCCACATTGGGTATAGTGATTGCTTAAAAAATAAAATCTTTAGAATTGTTACATATTATTCTACTGTCTGGATATTCTGTTATTTATTTTAGCAATCTGCTATTGTTAGACATTTACGCGTTTTCTGTCTTTTTACAATCACTAACAATGCTGCCACAGAGCTAAATACCCAAGCTCATTCTTATTTCCTTACCACAAATTCCAAGAGGTGAAATCATGTAACTTTTGAGATGCGTCACCTGTAGTCAGATTTAGACACAATGGCTTCAGTAGGTATCTCTCAGCTCAGTTGCTTTTTCGTGGTGCTGGGTTTTAGTCCTACCTAGTTGTGTAGATTAAACTTTTTTTTTTTTTAAATGTTTTATTTATTTCTTGGAGAGAGAGAGACAGCGTGAACAGGGGAGGATCAGAGAGGGAGGCAGTCACAGACTCTGAAACAGGCTCCAGGCTCTGAGCTGGCAGTCAGCACAGAGCCCGACGCGGGGCTCGAACCCACGAACTGCGAGATCATGACCTAAGCGAAAGTCGGACGCTTAACCGACTAAGCCACCCAGGTGCCCCTGTGTAGATTAAACTTGATCAAAGGGGCATGGGCCGGAGTTTAACTGTGTGCACGCCTTTGGCAGGCTCGAGGGTATCACCTTGCTGTAAAACACAGGACGGTGATTACTTCTTAACAAAATATTTTTAACTTTTTTTTTTGAACAGATAATAAACTCACGTGGTCCAATATTCCAAATGTATTCCAGGGTGTATCATCACCATTTTCTCCCTCGACCAGAGTCCCAGTGATCCAGAGTCCCTCGGCATAGGTGGGATGACCAACTGGTTCTACTTTGCCTGGAACTTTCTGGTTTAGCCCCGAGAGTCTGCCCAGTTCCAGAAAAACCCTCAGTCACTAGCAAACTTGTTGGTCACCCTATGTAACCATATTACATATTTAATGTATCACTTAGTATATCAGGAACATATTACATTTTACCCTATGTCACAGGAAACCAACATTATAAGTCATCACAGATGGCAAAAATAATGATCTTATAAGACATGACGTTGAGGGGAAGGGAGGACCCATCGTGACATGGAGGCCCAAATCTTACTGTCTACCAGTTGTTTCTAAGCATTTTCAGCTCTAGAACTGCTGTGTCCCTGTCACCCTGTCAGCCTTGGGGAAAAGTCTCATGTAAACACTAACAATCTGTGGCCCCATTTTCCATAGCTGTGGTTGATCCTAGACTCCAGTATCCTTCTGTTTATGATTTATTTGTGTGTGTGTGTGTGTGTGTGTGTGTGTGTGTGTGTGGAGTTAAAAAAAGCATCTGTGTGCCGGGGGCCTGGATTTTATAAATATGCTATTTGCCAAGTTATCTTTTAGATTTCCCTCTGTGAGTGTAACTGATTTGGGAAAGCCCGCATTCAGAGAAAGCATAACACTGCCCTTATCAAGTGTGAACTGAGAAAGACATCGGAAGGCCTTTTCCAGGCTAAAAATAGCCCCAGAACTCGGTGTATTTTTGCTCTGGGACTTTCACAAACTGTCTGGCAAACCAGCACATTATTATTTTATGAATAAGGCACCAATGTTCCTTTTAAATGTTCTGGCTTCAGGCTGTTTAACTTTCATGCAAAAAAAAAAAAAGATGAATTATTTATAAAAATAGGCATGCATATCATATGATAATATTCTCCTTTCTAGCGGGGAATAAAATGAGCTGCAGCTGGTGCTCTGTCAGCTCCCCAGGAGAGTGGAGTGGGGAGCTCGTCATCGAGGACGGGACCGCCTCCTTCGGAAGGGATTGCCCAGATGCGGGGTATTCTCGGGGGAGGATGGCCAAGTCTCCCCGCTCACTCAGGCTCGCTCTCTCTCACCCCCTTCCCTCTCTCCCTCTTTCTTCCATCTCTTCTCCCCCCTTCCTTCCCTCTTGTCTTCCTTCCCTTCCTCCTGTCCAAACTTCCTTCTTCCTCCTTCCCTTCCTTCTCCCTCCCTCCCCCACCCTCCTTCCCTCCCTTCTTCCTCCCTCCCTTCCTTCCTTCCACCTTCCTTCCTTCCTAATTTCCTTCCTGACTCCCTTCCTCCCTCCCCCTCCCTCCCTCTGTCACTCTGGCAAACTTCAGACAGCACAGTATGGAGTCCCCTTCTACACTTGATCGTGGGCAGAAGCTCTTTTATGGAGCTCTTTGTATATGCATTGTTTACCTGCCTAAGCCTCCGTTTCCTCATCTGTGAAAGGAGGCGATCATTGTAATTTCTCCCTGGTCGTGTGCTGAGGTTTAAGTGACACAACTACATTAAGTGCCTGCCCCTGAGGAAACAGGGATGGCGGTGGTAGCTGTGACCAGAGCCTGCCCTCCAGGACCACGTGGAGTAGGGTGTGCACGTGGCTGGGAAAGACAAGAGCAGGCAGTCACATCCTGGGAGCCTGGAGAGGTTGGGTAGGGTGACCGACTCTTCCGGGCTTGTCCAGGACTAGCTTGACTTCCAAAGGGAAGGTGCTGCCTGCTGGGAGCTCTCAGATGCTGGTGCGCCAGGGAGCCGGTCACCCTCTTGGGTCTGTCTGGGTTCCCACTTTTATGTTCCCTCCTTCTCAGCTGGACGGTGTGGCAGTGCCAGAGCTGTGGCACGCATGCGGTCATCTGTTCTCCTGGTGACAAGGACGCTGCCTGCCTTGGCAAGCAGAGGGGAAGCGGAGAGCCTCCTTACCCGGCCGGGGCCGGTTCTGCGGGCCCCCCCACCCCTCCACCCCTCCGGGCCGCCTGGTTGTGAGGTACAGGGACAGAATGACTGTGAAGCCAGCCCTCAACCCCGGAGGGCCACTCAGGCCTCCTAATCCACCCACAGGAAGCGGCAGGAAACCGCAAGAACTCATTGGTGAGAGAAGTACGATCCCTTTTATCAGACGATGACAAAAGTAGGCATAAAAAATGTTCCTGTTGAATACGATTTGAACATGACGTTTGCTGGTATTCCAGGCGTGTGTTTTCCTCCAGGGGCTGAGGCCTATGCAAAAGGGGTTTTGAACAGGGTTCCAGAAGCTTCTCCCACCATGCCAGCATTACTCTGCTAAATGCACTCTGATATTCACAGGACATTACTAATTGAGCAGTGGGTGATCTGGAGGGGGTCTCAGACTTGATTAGGAATCGGACAGACGGGAGGTGGGGATTGGGCTCTGCCCCTTGGTACCAACTGGTGTGGCTTCAGACAGTCGTTGGACCCCTCAGGGCTTCAGGCCCCCAGGGGGGACCACAGGCCACCCAGGTGGCTTTGAGGACAGAAAGCGGCTGCGTGTGAGGTGAGTGTGGCACACAGCAGGCACTCCACGAATGAGTTTCCTGTCCAAACTTCTGTAGCAGTGATTGTGTAGTACATTCCAAACCTATTTATCAACTCTCCCTGACCCCCTTCTCTTAGGTCTGGAAACTTTATTCACTAGTGATTAGATTAGTGACCAGTAGATCTTGTCTGCAAATCAGAATGGCTTTCATTAGGGCCAAAGGCCACATGTCACATGCTTCTTCGCTCCCTGCAGTGCCAAGCTCGGAACAGGAGCACACAAAAAAAATCTGTTGCCGTGGAAAGGGGACTTCCAAATGACGTGAGCTCTGCTTACAGAATAAGGAAAAGTGAAAGACTGGCTGAGACAGCGTGGACGGCAACAACCCCCCACACACCGCCCCCGCCCCAGGTTTCCGGAGGGTGGCTGGTCAGCTGCTTCCCCAGCCTATAGGGCACCCCCTCACCAGTCCAGACCTTTCTCTCACTGCCCGAGCACACATGTCCCTCTCGAGTCCCTAAATTAAGAAACAGATGAACCCCAGTTTCTTCATCTGTAAAACAGAGGTGCTGATGCTTATTTATTCCTTGGGCTGGATGGTTGGACGGTTCATTTATGCATGTAAAGCTCAATGAACAGCAGCCATTATAATCTGGAACTTCTATACCCTCATTAAGTCTTTCCTTAAAAATTATTTTCAGGGCGCCTGGGTGGCTCAGTCTGTTAAGCGTCTGACTTCTGCTCAGGCTGTGATCTTGTGGTTCGTGAGTTTGAGCCCCATGTCAGGCTTATTGCTGTCAGCATAGACTCTGCTTCTGATCCTCTGTTCCCCCTTCTTTTTGTCCTCCCCCCCAAAATAAATAAACATAAAAATTATTTTCAACGGGGCACCTGGCTGGCTCAGTCGGTGGAGCATGTGACTTTTAATCTCAGGGTTGTAAGTTCAAGCCCCATGTTGGGTATGGAGATAACTTAAAAATAAAATCTTAAAAAAGAAAGAGAGAAAAAAATATTTTCCCTAAAGAGTGTTGGGGGTATGAGGTACAGCAGCCCTGAGGTTCCCAAGCCTGCCTTTCACAATTTTCTTACACACACACTCTGGAGTGTGATCTCAGGTCATCTGCATAAAGGTTCTCCCAAAGTTATATTAAAAAGAATGATTGATGTCATGATCAGTTTTAGGCAATGAAATCATTAAAATATATACTGTATATTTTAAATGTAATAAATGATATATGAATACATAATTATATATTGCACATAAAAATAGCAATTAATATATATTTATTTTAGAGACTAGAGCATTCTGGTAAGGAAAAGAAGAAAATACAAATGCCCCATGATCTCACCCTTAGGGATAGTTACTNCAGGGATAGTTACTATTAATATGTTGGTTAAAAAAATATATAGATGTATATTTTCCTTCAAACTTTTTTCTCTGGTGGCCAGAGGACTGAGAATATCTGTTTCCTGAAGGTTTAGGGTACTTGCCTGAGACTCACTGGCTCTGGGCTGATATGGAAATAGGTGAGGGCAAATAGGTGAGCCATGTCCAGAGGTGGTCTCTGCTCTGAAGTCAAAGGTGGCATACACACTGTTAACGAAGGTGACTAGTTTTGCTTCTCAGCTCCTGACCCTGGAGGTATCCCCAACAGGAAATCAAAAACTCCCCTCCTTGGCTATCGTTGAGCCTTGAAGGTTGGAAAAACAAGTTTCAGTTAAGTATTTTCTGCCATGTCGGGGCGCTTGGGTGGCTCAGTCAGTTAAGGGTCCGACTCTTGATTTCGGCTCAGGTCATGATCTCGCAGTTTGAGAGTTTGAGGCCCACATCGGCTCTATGCTGACGATGTGGAGCCTGCCTGGGATTCTCTCTCTCCCCCTCCCCTCTCTCTAAATAAATAAATAAACCTAAAGAAAAGATTAAAAAATATATGTTCTGCCATGATAATGTTCCTTCTTTGCTGCTCTGATATTAATAATGAACATTTGTAGATAATCGTGCTAAGCATGTTACAAATACTTTAGTGCCTGCAATACTCTCATGAGGTAGGTTTTCTTATTATCCCTGTATTACAGAGAGCAAACAGAGACATAGCAGGTTTAAGCAAGGTCACACAGCTAGTAAACAGTATACCAGAACTAAATGACTCCCTAGTGTTTGCTATGAATAAATAATAAATAAGTGTAGATATGTATGTATATATAAAGTATGTGTATATAAGCATTTCATCCCTATCTATCTATCTATCTATCTATCTATCTATCTATCTATCTATCTATCATCTATCTATCTATTTATCTATCATCTATCCACCATCTACCTACCTATCTACCCTTGTTGGATGTGAGTTATTTCTGAAGAATTTCCATCTGTGCAAAGGGAGCTCCTGTCATTTTTGGCTACCCTGCATCCAGATGTCCTTATTTTGGTGGCCTCCCCCCAGGGCCGACAGTAACGTGCAGCTTAGGTAAACCGATCTGATGCTCCAGCCCAGGGCTTTGAATTTCCAAGCAAGTGATGCAATTCAAGGTTAGTTTGGAAGTTGCTTTTCCAGCAGTGGAAGTGGCAATGGAGCCTCTGGTCCAGTGACAAAGGACACAGCGGCTGTGGTGGAGCCAGCACGGCATCTGCTGGACAGAGCCACTGGTAGTAGCTTGCTAACTGGGTCCTTCCTTGGGTCTGAGTTTGACTTTGGCTCGAGCGGCCCAGCCAGACTCATGTCTCTGTTTTCCTGCCCCATTGGAATGAGAGTTGCAGCCTACGTGGCATCTATTTCTTCCCTTCCTCCCCTCTTAAGAACCTTCCCTCTCCTTTAATTTTCCTCAGGGGGCTGTCTGGACCTCAGCTCCAAGGCAGGTCCAGTCGGATCAGTGCACAGCATTCCCCTGATGGGTGCTAGACCGGGAGGGGGGTTATATTCCATGGGTAGCACAAGGTTTTCTCTTTCTTCTTTCTTCTCTGCTGTATGTGCACAAGAAGACATGCCACTCTGATTGTCACTGTCACGGTCTTGTGACCACTTTCCTGGGGTTAGAGCCAAAACCGTGGGCAGCAGAGCAGAGGAATGGAAGGGGCCAGGGTCCTTGATGTCATGGAGCTGCTGAGTCAACTAACCCTGGAGCAGCCCCATCTGGGACTTTCCTTCATGTGAGAGAAGAGATTTCCTTTTCGTTTAAATCAGTTCAAATTGAGTTGTCTTTCTTCTTTTAAATTTTTAAATTTATTATTATTATTTTTAATGTTTTATTTATTTCTGAGAGAGAGAGAAGAGAGACAGTGTGAGTAGGGGAGGGTCAGAGAGAGGGAGACACAGAATCTGAAACAGCCTCCAGGTTCTGAGCTAGCTGTCAGCACGGAGCCCGACACGGGGCTTGAACCCACGAACCACGAGATCATGACCTGAGCCGAAGTAGGAGGCTTAACTGACTGAGCCACCCAGGTGCCCCTCTTTCTTTTTTCTTAATGTTTATTTTTGAGAGAGAGAGAGAAAGGGTGTGATTAGGGGCGGGGGCAGAGAGAGGGAGACAGAATATGAAGCAGGCTCTGGGCTCTGAGCCCCCCTCTAATGTGAGGCTCGAACTTATGAACCATGAGATCATGACCTGAGCCGAAGTCAGACACCTAACCGACTGAGCCACCCAGGCACTTGCAAATGGAGTTTTCTGTTTCCCATAGCAGAAAGTATCCTAACTGATTTGGTTCTTTCCCCCCACCCCCCAGACCTGATTCTCTAAGCCCAGCATTTCTCAGAGTTTTAGTCTCTGAATGTTATGGTTTCTTCTTGATTTCCAGTCTCAATAAAGATGAAGGACCTCAAAGAGCTTTTGTTTATGTAGGTTANCAAACATTTTTAAACAATTTATTTTATTTAAGTAATTCCTACCCCCAACCTAGGGCTTGAACTCATGACCTGGACACCAAGAATTGTATGCTCCATCAAGACAGCCAGTCAGGTGCTGCATAAGAAATGTAAAATGGAGAAAACTTTAAAATACTTATTAATTCATTTTAATTTTTAAAAAATTTATTTATTTTGAGGTGAGACAGCACAAGCAGGGGAGGGCCAGGGAGAAGACGAGGGAGAGAATCCCACACGGGCTCTGCACTGTCAGCACAGAGCCTGATCTGGGGCTCAAACCCACGAAGCTGTGAGATCATGACATGAGCCAAACCAAGAGTTGGACACTTCAGACACTAACTGACTGAACCACCCAGGTGCCCCTATTAATTCATTTTAAAAAGAAAATTACAAATACATTAATGTGTTAACAACAATAATATTGTGGGGAAAATAACTGTTTTCTCAAAAAATAGAAGGGTGGCGTTGTTTAACTTTTTGTTTTAGTTTAATTTTTTAAATGTTTATTTATTTTTGAAGGGGAGAGAGAGACAGAGGGTGAGCAGGGGAGGGTCAGAGAGAGAGGGAGACAGAGAACCCAAAGCAGGCTCCTGTCTCTGAGCTGTCAGCACAGAGCCCAACACGGGGCTTGAATCCATGAACTGCGAGATCATGACCTGAGCTGAAGTCGAGGCTTAACTGACTGAGCCACCCAGGGGCACCAAACTTTTTCTTTTTGTAAATCTTTTTAATATCTGACTTAATAGAAGATAGATGGATCTTTATATTGGCTTGTGCTCTCAATCTGCTGCAAGTACGACGAATATGAAGGAAATCCAGCCTGACCCAGATACGTGCTCAGAAAAGGGAGGGAAATTTTAATACTCTTTTCAAATGGTATGGACATTCTTCTTTGGTACTGCATCCAAACTTGCAACTAGTAGTTTTTTTTTAATGTTTATTTGAGGGAGAGAGAGAGAGAGAGAGAGAGAGAGAGAGAGAGNGGAGGGGCAGAGAGAGGGAGAGAGAATCCAAGCAGGCTACACGCTGTCAGCACAGAGCCAGATGCTGGGCTCAATCTCACAAACCTCGAGATCTAGACCTGAGTGAACACCAAGAGTTGGACACTCCATTGACTGAACCACCCAGGTGCCCCACAACTAGTAGGTCTTAAAGATCAGTTACAATGTGAAATCTAAAACCATGACAATGAACTTCTGCACTTTGTTTCATCAAAATCCGTTTGTTTACCTTGCACTTTGAATGGATTTGTTACCCGTACATGGTAACAAATTTTGTAACATTGCCCATTGGCCATTTAGAAAAATTGGTTTGCTGGTTTATGCAGAGTTTCTAAATGTTGACATATGTCATTATATAACATCTAAATTAGAAAGCTAATCAGAAAAGTCTTGAAGGATTGGGAAGTAGTCTAGCTCACTGCAGAGAGCATCCTAATTGACAAGTTTTCTAAGAATTCAGATTGGCCACAGTGCTGTCAGTTGTCATCCTTGAAGTGACAGGTTCATCTTGTTCATTTTTGACAAAATGCCTGCCAAAAACCAAGTCAAAAGCACTCCTTTGATTGAAAATGGTATTCCGTGAGAAAAGTGGCTTGTTCAGTTTGCAACTCTGAGAATTGCACATGTGCTTTTTCTTAAGACAAACAGCATGCTTCAATGTGCAGAAGTGTTTTATTCATACTTCCCATTTCATCACATGTAATATTAAAATGTTCTGCTCCCAAGGGTCAAGATTTAATAATTTCATGGCTATAGCTTTTATTTCCTCCTATTGTGCATAATTGTGAAGAATTCAATTTCTATGGGCATAGTTTGTGTTGATCCATGATAAGACACCACCGGTTGTCTTTTTCTTAAGTTTTATTTTAATTTTAGTTACTTGACATATAGTGTTATATTAGTTTCATATGCACAACATGGTGATTCAACAGTTCCATATATTACTCAGGGCTCATCATAATAAAAGTACTCTTAATCTCCCTCACTTATTTTACCCATCCCCCACTCACCTCCCTCTGGTAACCATCAGGTTTTTTTTTTTTTTTTTGGTTTGTCTCTTTTTTCCCTTTGTTCATTGGTTTTGTTCCTTAAATTCCACATATGAGTGAAATCATATGATATTTGCCTTTGACTGACTAATTTCACTTAGCATTGTAGTCTCGAGCTCCATCCATGTCCTTGAAAATGGCAAGAATTCATTCCTTTTAATGGCTGGATAACATTCCATATATGTATATGGAATGTTATTATATATATCACATCTTCTGACATATATCACATCTTCTTACATATATATCACATCTTCATATATATCTATATATATCACATCTTCTTTATCCATTTGTCAATTGATGGACACTTGGGCTGCTTCCATATCTTTGCCAGTGTAAATAATGCTGCTATAAACATAGGGGTACATGTATCCCTTTGAGTTAGTGTTTTTGTATTCTTTGGATTATAAAAAATAGTGCGATTGCTGAATTGTAGGGTAATTCTATTTTTAACTTTCTGAGGAACTCCACACTGCTTTCCACAGTGGCTACATTCCCAACAGTGCACGAGGGTTCCTTTCTCTCCACATCCTCACCAACACCTGTCGTTTCTTGTGTTGTTGATTCTGACAGGTGTGAAGTGAGATCTCATTGTGGTTTTGATTTGCGTTTCCCTGGTAAGTGATGATGAACATCTTTTCATGTGTCTATTGGCCATCTGGGTGTCTTCTTTGGAGAAGTAAGACACCGTTGTTTTTTATCACCATTGCTTTTGCACTATTAGTGCAAATGTTAGCTCAGTGAAAAAGTCAAGTGGCATTTTAGTATTATTATGGCATTAGTTTTCCCTTTGGAAATTCCTTGAAAGGGTCTCAGAGGCCCGAGGGGCCCACAGACCACACTTTTAGAACTTCTACTCTAGCTAACAGTTGATTCTAGAAGCAACCCAACATGCATCCAATAAACTCCCCTCTTCTGAAATCAGCCAGCGTTTTCTGTTGTCTGTCACCCGTGTTCCACATTAAAAATGTCATTGTCTATGGATGGTCTAAATGTTTAAGGAACTCTAATTTATTTAGAGCCATTTATAAATGAGCCCCTTGTTACGATGATTTGCACAGCAAATAGGAAGAATGAAAGAACCTAAAGTTTCACTTTACTAAAAACATCTAACGTTTATGCTTTTTACATCCTTGGTGGTTAAGTCAATGTTAAATAATCAAATAAGTCTACACAGGTCCAGGAATTATAGCAAAAGAAAGACAAGGGTACTTGTCTTTTTTCCTTTCTTTTGGGTACTTCCAGTGACCTTACTGAGCTAAGGATTATTGTCTTTATTGTAGACATTAAAGGTAACTTGGATTTGATGGTTAAGCACCTTGGCCGAGGCCACTCAGTGGTCAAACCTCTCATTCCGGCTGAGAGACTCCAGAGCTCAGGACCTCTCTGCTCCACTACACAGGAATTTCGGATAAAGGCAAAAATATGAACCTGTGATGTCTGAGGTTTATGCTCTTGAACGTTGTGCTGTAAAGTCATGGGCATCAGAGTTAGCTCTTTAAGGAACTTCTTTTTATAAATTCTATCATGCTGATATGATAATGTTGGCTTTCTACCAAAGCAGCATTTCTGACATGCCATAACATGGCATTTTAGAGATGGAAGAGACCCGAATCATGTGATCTGTCCAAATTTATCACGACTGGGGCATGCCAGAACACTCAACACACATTTCAAATAGTATTTGCTGGGTGATAACCCGATTATTGTTCACCCCACTAAATCAAAGTGTATCATATACAGTGGCAGGCATCTTCATGGATGTCCTTAATATTCTCTGCTTCCTGACTTTCACACCCTTGTGTAATCTCTTTCTCCTGAGTGTGGACAAGATCAGTAACTTGCCTCTAACCAACAGAATACAGCAAAGGTGCTGGGATGCTGCTTCTATGATAAGGTTTCATAAGATAGTGACTTCTGCCTTGCTAGCAGACTCTCGTTGGCTTCCAAGCTTGCACATTTTGGTGAAGCAAGCTGCCATATTGGAAGGGCCCACATGGTAAGGGCAGCCTCTGGCCATCAGTCAGTAGGAACTGAGGCTGTCAGTCCAACTGCCTGTGAAGAGTTGAATCTGGCCAACAACCACTGATGGAGCTTGAAAGAAGGTCCTTCCCCACTTGAACCTTCAGATAAGACCCCAGCACCTAACACCTGCATATAGCTCTGCGAGGGAGCCTAAAACAGAGGTCTCTGCTAAACTATGCTCAAACTCCTGATCTACACAGACTGTGTGCTGTTTTAAGCCTCAACGTTTTGAGATAATTTGTTAGACAGCAACAGCTAACTGATACACTGTATTATCTTTATTTATCTGTCTCTTTCTCTAGCAGAACAAGGAGAGAGCTGTTTAAGATCAGTGAGTCCTCATCATGTGTCCTTACCTGTTCAACCACCATTAGAGTTTTCTGCCAGCTTCAGTCCTGCAAGTGAAAGGTGAAGGTCTTCAGTGCAGTTCCTGATGCTCCAGGAAAGGCCTAAGTTCCCACCTTTGGGCCTCACACTGGACCCCCCACAACGATCTTTCTCTACTTCCTTATCATTTAGCTTGCAAACTAGAGGCAGCAAGTCAATTACTTCTGGAGTCTAAAAGTTCTGTCTGAGAGGCAGCCTGTTAATGCCTCCAGCTACTGTTCCACTGCAAAGGTCTCCGTGTAGGAACACACTTCTCAATCCAGTTCATAAGCAGAGGTGCAAAATGTCTGAAAAATTGACAACATGAGCTAAGAAACGAGACAGAGAGGGAAACTGGGGAGATACTGAAATATACTGCAATGCACAGGGCATGGGGCAAACCCTGCACTCTCGAGGTCAGTTTCCTCATCTGTAAAATGAGGGTTTTACCTCCATGTCCCCATAGGCTCAGGTTTGGAGTCTGACCCAATCTAGGTTGCTGTGAGCTGCCTCTCTGGGCGCCAAATCAACGATTAAATGAAGATAAAGAAATACCTGCCTCCTAAAGGGGTTTTAGGATTAAATGAAATAAATAAAACGTAAACCCCGAAGCGCACAGCCTGCACAATAGTGGTCCTGACCCTGATCGCTTCCACGCAAGGGGTCCCAGGCTCCCCGGGGGTGGGGGTGGGGTGGGGGCGGCCGGCGGCGAGCGGGGCGCAGCCCGCACCCGGGCCGGGGAGGCCTGCTCCGCCCACGTGGGGCCGCGGCCCGTCGAATGACTCCGTGCAACGTGTTG
>NW_027531904.1:813765-884978 GCF_008692635.1 Crocuta crocuta
CCTGCCGGTCCCCCGACCCCCGTAAACGTTTTCTAAATTTTCTCCCCTTTTAACGGTAGCCATCGTGAATACTGGATTCCTTTGAACTGTCTGCTGGTGCTTGACGCTAACAGTAGCACCACCAATTCTGGTAATTCAGTATTTATTTTTACACGCAATTTATTTTTGCACCCATTTCACAGATGGGGGAAAAATCTACAGAGAGGCCGCGCGGTTTATCCAAGTAGCCTCAGTGGTGGAGGTAGAATTTGAACCCAAGTCCCTCTGTCTTCAACTTTGCCCATCTTGCTATCCTTTCTGTTCTTGCTTCCGAGGCTCCCCAATGCCCCACCTGCCCTTTTTCCTTTTTCTTCCTTGTGCTTCCAAAAAAAAAAAAAAAAAAAAAGGCAGTGTTGAGGACAGGAATGAGCCCAGGACCTGGGGGACATTTTCTCTGAATGCCTGGGAGATCCTGTTTTTGCAGGAAATGAAGCAAATGTGTCCTGTTGCTTAGGCTGGCCACCTGGAAATGTGTGTGTGTGTGTGTGTGTGTGTGTGTGAGAGAGACAGAGAGAGAGAGAGAGAGAGTTGTTTGCTGCCCACCCCACCCACATTTCAAGTGTACACAGTGTGCTTTACTGTTTGATCAGCTGTTGGAGGGTTGGGGCCAGGGGCTGCCTCTCCGCCCGGGGAGCGTTCTCAACACAGGAGCGGAAACCAGACCTGGAAAGGCAGGGTCGGGGGTATCTGTTGAGGTTTGCTGTTGGTGCCGTGCGACTCTGCGTCAGGGTGTTTCCTTGCGGGTCTGTAGGATTAAATGCCAGTGGTCCTGAGAAAATGGAGAAGGGGTATAGTGTTCCCACATCCACCCTCCACCCCACCCCTGCCCTGGTCCAGGCCATGTTCTTCCTCACTGTACTGGTTTCCTTAAGGTACTTTGGCCATTGAATTGCCCCCTTCACCCCATCCTTTCCACCGCCTTCGCCCCTCTGCTTGCAAACTTCAGTGGCTTTCTGTGTAGCTGCTACCTGGGTGTGGCATTCAGGGCTCTTACAGACTGGCCATCAGCCATCGGCCAGCCCTTCTGAGCGTCCTCTCCGTCCCTTGCTTATTTCCTTATGCTCCGTGGTGTTGGCCTGTGCCTCCCCGCTCCGGGGCCAGCTCCTGCACACCTTCTGTGTCTGTACCAAGCTCCCATGCTCCTTCCCCCGTGTAGTTTTCTGGACATTCGAGTGAGGTCCTCACTTCCTTCTCTGGCCTCCGCCGTCGCTAGCCTCGCGCACTCTCCGTACAATCCTTCTCGTGCAGTGCTGGGTGGCTGGGTTTGGTGTCAAGCTCCCATTCTGAGCAGACAGCCCTGGGGGCCAGTGATGTCCAGTCCCCACTCATGTCTCAGTGCTGGACGCCGGCCTGGCTTCCAGCGGATGCACAGGAGTCCTTCACTGATTTCCTGATCCTTCAGCTGGAGTGAGCTGTTGATGCCTCGAGCAGCTCTGAGCATGGAGGTTTGAAACATTTTGCTCAAAATAGGCCTCTGAGCCTACAAGGCAGTGTACTTTTTAAGAAGGCATTTGAACTATTTTGCCAGTCTGCTCCTTGTTACCAAGGGGTGGGGAGGAAAAGCGTCAGCATGTGGCCAGATGTGAGCTGCGTGTTACTCCCGCCTCGTAGGCTTGTTTGTTCAGTGTTGGAAGAAGGTTCTGATTTCATAGAAGCTGGTTATGTATACGATTTGCCTCTTTGTCCACGGAAGGTACCCTTGTTTCAGGTGGGCCACTGGCACCCAGTTTCTGATACAGACAGGAGCTTCAAGCATTTTACAGCTGGGAAGAGCCTTGATAGTACACAGTCCCCATGTGATCCTTTGCAGAGGAGAGAGTCACATTCCAGGGAGTACGGTGAGCTGCCCACTGAATTCTAGAATGCGCTATAAATATGTGGCCGAGGCAGGGACAGCACCCCATCTTGCTCGTGGTCTGTACTGTGAGCTTTCCTTCTCTCCACAGCCCTTGGCAGGCTCGGTTCATAGCGCCCCGCCCCGACCACCTGCTGCCCCAGCCGCGTGTCCTGCTTAAGTGCTCCCTCTCCCAGATCCTTAGCGTGTAGTCCCTGAGTCCTGGCCATTCCTCCCTTCAAGTGACGCTGAGACCGTCTCCCCTCTGCCCACATCTGTGCTGTCAGCTTGGAGCCCGGAGCCTGCTTCAGATTCTGTGCCTCCCTCTCTCTCTGCCCCTCCCCTGCTCGCACTCCGTCTCCCAAAAATGAATAGACATTAAAAAAAATTTTTTTTAAAAAGGAAAGCACAGAATGTATATTGTAGGGAAAATATGTATACCTCTAACGAAGCAATTCCATTCCCAGGGTACACACATTTTTCACGGTGATACATCTTTTTTCCAATTTTACTAATTAGAAGAAGCAGCAAAGGTGCATGGGCAGTTAAGTTCGGAGCAGTTCTGTTTGGTAGTGAAAGGATTTCAGTAACCTCAGCCTCTAACAACTCAGTCTTGGTTAAATAATTTATGGAACGTGTGGAATACGGTACAGCTGTTAAAAATGATGGTGTTGATCTAATACCTCACTGTTATTGAGTGGGATGGGTTACAAAACAGCATGGATAGTACGATTGCATTTAAATAAGAAATTATATACGTATAGTGAGCGTGCAAAGAAATCTGTGTGTGTGTGCACTTTCGTGGTTGTGGGTGATTATTATTTTTCAGGTTATGTTTTTACGTGCTCTGAATTTCCTTACAACAGGCATACGTTCATTACAGCTCTCCCTTGTCTGTATGCTCAGCTTGTTGCTGTGCCTTTGGCTGGGGGCGTGTACAAGTGGGATTTCTGGGTCCCAGGGTTACTCACACACGGTTGTCTCATTATGTGCCAGTTTGCCCTTCTGCCTGCAGTGCCTGAGATTCCTTCCATCCTATTGGGTACTTAGTACCATCCAACTTTCTCGCTGTTCCAGGTTGGTGGGTGTAATTTGGAGTCTCATTGGTTTGTTTTGCATTTTCCCATTTTCTACTGAGGTTGAACAGCTCCGTCTTCCCAGACTCATGAATGAAGCCGATCCCGCCATCTGCAGAGTCATCGACACCTTGTTCGTGTGTTTGAATCGTTAAGGAACACTGTTTTAAGACTGGAGACAAGATTGGAAGGAGGGAAAGGCAGTGTGGATGCGGGGTACCTTCATTGTGTGTGTGTGTGTGTGTGTGTGTCCACACGTGCAGTTCTGCCCAGCTCGGAGTGAGGGTGTCTCCCCAGGTCAGTTCCTTGGTCTGTTTCTGAGACCTGGAAGAGAAACAACAAGGAGGTTGTCCAGGAAGTAGAAAGCAGCGATCCCTCTAACCTTTGGATGTTTGGAGAGATCTGGTGGGTTGCGTGGAGTCAGGGGTAACACAGCTGAGGCCAGTATGGTGCCCACGTGCTCTCTTAGGTCTAATGTTTACCCTTCACGATCTGGGACGAATCCAGCTTTCCCCTCCAGTGTCTCATGACCAGGGTGGAGACAAGGCAGGGAAACTACCACCTCAGCGACTTTCCTGTCCTCATGGGGAGCCTTTCCCCATCTTGGCGGGTCTCCGAGCTCTACTGCCACGGCCACGTTTCTCCAAGATCTCGGCTGGCTGCATTCCCAGCCATTTCTCATTTCAAAAGCTTTGTAAAATCCTCTTATGTGGAAGGAGGGTTTTGGTGCTTCCTGGAGGAGGAAGATGAATCCTCGGTGGTCTGACACTGCCCGGCTGTCACGTTTGCAACAGTGGTAGAGGTGCGTGCCACCACGTCCTGAAGATGTGGGGACCCCAGAAGCTCAGTTAATTTACTAACCCAACCCAGGTTGGGGCGCCTGGGTGGCTCAGTCGGTTAAGTGTCCGACTTTGGCTCAGGTCATGATCTCAGGGTTCATGGGGTCGAGCCCTGCATCAGGGTCTGTGCTGACAGCTCAGAGCCTGGAGCCTGTCTTCGGATTCTGTGTCTCCCTCTCTGTCTGCCCCTCCCCTGCTCACCCTCTGTCTCTCTCTGTCTCGCTGTCTCAAAAATAAATAAACTTTAAAACATTTTTAAAATGTACCAACCCAGGTCTTTGAAAAGGACGAAGACTTTTCTGCTTATCCCAGAGTCCCGAAATTTCCCATCGTCTCTGTATTTACATTTATAATAAGAGCAAATGTTATTTAAGAGAAAACATAACAGCTTCAGACTTTTGGGATTTGGGGAAACTTAACCGTTCTGACATGTTTTTAGTTATTGCTTGTTAGTGTAGGAATATTATTTTAATACACTGGAGCTGTAGGCAGAGTGTGGTTAGAAAGTTAAGCCCCTTTTTATGACTTTGAGAGCGCTGGTGGAGTTTGTTTCACGGCAGGTAGTTCTTGATTGTTTGACCAAGGTTTTTGAATTGCGGGAAAAGCCATAGAAGTGAAACATATTTATCCTAATTTAATTTTAATTTTTTTTTTTTTTTTACTGGATTTTCTGTTTCCTTTTCAGTTCTGTTGTGGTAAAATTGGCATACAGCACTGTGTAAGCTGAGGGCATTGTGAAATGATGTTATGTTACTTAACATCTATCACCTCATACAGATACCAAACAAAAAAAGTGTTTTTTTTTTTTTAAATTTATGATGAGAACTTTTGAGGTCTGCGTGCTCAGCCACTCTCAGACGCACCGGACCACAGTGTTAGCTCTGGTCATCAGGTTTACAATTACACCTCCAGAATTTACTTGTCTTCTACCTGGAGGTTTGCGCCTTTTGGCCATTTTCATCCAATTCCCTTAACCCCTCTCCCCCCCCCCCAAAATATATACCACAGTGAAGAAAGAGTATTAAGTAAACGATACAGTAAAAATTCAGATTAAAATTAAAAAAATATTTTATTTATTTTTGAGAGAGAGAGAAGGAGAAAGCGAGAAAGCATGAGCAGGGGAGGGGCAGAGAGAAAGGGAGACACAGAATCTCTGAGCTGTCAACACAGAGCCTGACCTGGGGCTCCAACTCAAACACCATGAGATCATGACCTGAGCTGAAGTCGGACGCTTAACTGACTGAGCCACCCAGGCATCCCTAAAACTTCAGATTTTTTAAAAAGAGAGTAGAGTGTACTCTTGATTCAGTTTGCCGCCAAGTTAAAAAAAAAACAAAAACAAACAAAGTCGCAGCACACGGGAAACATTAAGTTTTCTAAACTTATACTCATCTGGGGAGTTTTCCACCTTGGGGTCATTTGGCAGTGTTTGGAGATATATATCTATTATTTTATTTTGAGTCTATTTATTTATTTTGAGGGAGGAGAGGCAGAGAGAGAGAGAGAGAGAGAGAGAGGGAGCGAGCATCCCAAGCAGGTTGCACACGGTCAGCACAGAGCCAGATGCAGGGCTCAAACGCCCAAACCATGAGATCGTGACCTGAGCTGAAGTTGGACACTTAACGGTCTGAGCCTCCGAGGTGCCCCTGGAGATATTTTTGATTGTCATGACTTTGGGAGAGGGGTGCCCGCATCATCTAGTATTTAGAATCCAAGGATGATGATGCAGAACCCTCCTACCACACAGGACGGCCCCTTAGCGAAGCACAGCTCAGCCCAAGATGTAGCTGTGCTGAGGTTTCCTGAGAGTCTGGGCTGGGAGGCTGTCTGTTATGTCATGTGTGCCATTTTCTGCGCCTTTCTGGGCATTCATTGGAGGACACGCCTCCAAGGCCTATGGGGATATTTAGAATGACATCAAGTCAACCAAATCCCTTGCTCGCTCCCCTTTAAACAGTGTACTCTTGTATTTAAAAGTCTGATTCTGAAAACAGATATAATTTATATCCAACCTTTTGGTCGCTGCTACTGCCTGTGAGTGAGGATACAGCCATGTGGCCACAATAATCAGGCAGGTGCACTTGGAGCCTCTTTCAAATGTAATTGGTGACTCTTGAATGTGCATGAGCCTCCCTGGGCACCTAAGGCCCTGAGTGGAGGAAGTATCTCATGACTGCTTATTAATGCGTCTGTGGGGCCTGGGCATCTGCCACTGATTTCTTCTATCAAATCCGAAAGGGAGAAAAATCCCTCTCTAATTTAACCCTGAGCCTTCTGTGATATATGACTTTACCTATAAACTTCCATGCCCACGTGTGCATTGGTTTGGGGGGGCGCTTTGCAAAAGCAGGTCCTTCTTGACACACGAGACACATCTAGGGGTGGGGGTCTCCAGGGTTAGTGTCTGCATTGCACCCACCCAGCTTTAAGCAGAGAAGGCTTGAGCGGTTGAGCTGGTATTTTAGTTTTATGGCTGATGCTTTGATTCTATTTGCAGAGGGAATTTCTGCAACCACGAATTTGGAATCATGTTGTCATGGTTTCGCTTAAAAAATCTGTAGTTGGGGCGCCTGGGTGGTTCAGTGGTTAAGCATCTGACTTTGGCTCAGGTCATGATCTCACGGTTCGTGGGTTCGAGCCCTGTGTCGGGCTCTTTGCTGACCGCTAGCTTAGAGCCTGGAGCCTGTCTTCAGATTCTGTGTCTCCCTGTCTCTCTGACCCTCCTCTGCTCGTGCTGTCTCTCTCTCTGTCTCTTAAAAATAAATAAAACATTAAAAAAAATTTTTTTAAATCCATACTTAATCTAAGGGTGATCTTCCAGGAACCCAGACTTTATTTTTCTGTGGGGGCAGGGGACGGGAGATCCATGCTTACAGGCAGGTGTGGTGCAGAGGAGAGGCCGTGGCAACAGAGAGCTCACTTGACCTCCCTCCCTACACACAGATGAGAAAACGGAGGCCCGTAAGAGAGGAGGGTTTATTGAGGCCGTCCATTGAATTTGTAGGAAAAGCAGAACTTACGTGCAAGGGGTTCTGATGCTCAGCTTGGTCCTTTCTGGGCCTCCACACTGTGGCGGCCTGGGTTTTGGGCTGGTCCAGCTGGTCTCCCCAGCATTTTTGGGCAAGACCTAGGTGCAACCATGGTTAAATGGATAGAGCATTCTTCCCGGTGCATTTACTGAGGCCACCTGTGAGCACAGGGGGACCTGAGCTGTCCAAGGAGCTTCCGATGCAATTGGGGGAGACAGGCTGATGCCCTTGGATGATTCCATGGGTAGAGAAGAAAGGATTCAGTTCAACTGGGGAATGATGCAACAAAAGCAACACTCACAAACAAAAGCATAAACTGCAAAATGATGGCCCCAGGGGCTTGAGGCCCAAACAGAACGGTCTGGAAAGGCAAATGGGGAAGAAGAGGATTAGGGTCAGGGCTCAGCAGGGTGGGAAGCAGAGTCTCTTCTGGGACCTTGTGCGATGGGGAGGGTGTGAGAAAATGATCACTTGCAAATCATGATGATGACAATAATCAACTAATGGTAATCACCAACTCATCTTGATGAAGCCCTACTGTGTACCAGGCTCTGTGCTAAACGTTTTCTGTGTTTCCTCATTCCTCTGATCCGTGTGTGGCCAGAGTCCTCGGTTTCCAGATGAGAAAATCAAGGCACAGAGTGATGGAGTCCTTCTCAAGGCCATGCCACCGGTGAAGGGCGGGAACCTGACTTCCGAGCCAGCATTCTCTGCCCTTCCCTTCTCGCAGCCGGCTTTTGGAAGACCTGAATTCTAGCTGGAGGATTTGGGGAATTGCGAGTGGGAAGAGCAGATGGAGTGAAATAATCAAATAGCCAAGTGCTGCTTTGGTAACGCTGACCCATGCTAGGTGCTTACTAAGTATTTGCTGAGTGAATGTGTGAATAGTGATGTGGCTCAGTGGGGGCTCAGGATGGTTGTGGAGACCTGTGGAAGGTGCTGGAAGGGCCAGTAGGGAGCCTGGAGGTCTGAGCCGATGAAAAGGGAGAGGGGGAGGAGAATGTCAGGAGGCCCTGAAGGACCCAGAGAAGGGGATCAGGGTGAAGGGGGTGGTCAGGCAGGGGAGAAGGGGAGAAAGAAGACGGTGCAGGGGTGTCTGGGTGGCTCAGTTGGTTAAGCATCTGAGTCTTGATTTCAGCTCAGGTCATGATCTCATGGTTTGTGGATTGGAACCCTGTGTCGGGCTCTGCACTGTGTCAGTGTGGAGCCTTCTTGGAAGTCTGTTTCCCTCGCTCTCTGCCCTTACCCAGCTTGCACACGCACACTCTTCTCTCTCAAAATAAATAAACTTAAAAAAAAAAAAAAAAGAAGGTGGTGTACAGGTGACACTTGCTCACAGAAATTCCATCCACATATTTGGACATCTGGGCTGAGCCTCTGAGAAGTGACTGTCTCTGAAGTGGGGTGCTGGAGGCAAGGAGTGACATTCCCACGCCCCCCACCATGTGACCGGGACAAGTGGGTGCCGAAAGGGTCACTCATGACGTGTGTCCCAAAGCACAGTGACCTCACAGTTTCTAGGCTGTAGTTGGGTCCGCTGGGTCCATCAGAAGAGTCCCTCTTGGCCTTCTCGCCACTGCCCTTGAACCCCGTGAACCTGCCCCTGGACGTTATGCCTCACCTCCCTTGCCTGGCACCTCCTATAAAAACAAGGCAGACCCAACCCTTTGCAAACACACCTGGCAGCCGGAGGAACAGGTCTCGCTTGGTGCGTTTGCTGTTGCCGTACTTCCTGTGATGTCCCCAACAGGTTAAAGCTGGCGGGGAGCTTATTTTTTTTTGTCTTGGAAGAATGAAAGCTGCATAGAGTCCCCAGGGAGTGACAGAGAAACCAGCGTGGAGAGCAGATGGAGGCCAGAAGCCATGATATTACGAAGAAAAGCCCTAAGGCTTGTAACTGAGTTCTTAGGGGGTTCTGTGGCCCATGGTGTATGATCCGTGATTCTATGAGCTGTATGCACCCGCGGGGCACAATGTGCGTGGTGTGCAGGATGTAGGCATGGGCACCGTCAGCAATGACACCACTTCCTTGAACCCCGATGATTTGGTGCCTAAGAGGGAGGGAGGCAGCTGGGTTGTTATAAATAACAACTGGTTCCCCTTCATCAATGGAACGGCTGGGGAGCAGGGATGAGGAAGACCTTGGTTGAACACGCGAATCATTCCATCTTTCTGGGCTCGTGATTTTTAGCTGAGCTGTTGAGTATCACTCATGCTTGGCCTCCATGACCACGGCAGGAAATGGTCAGGGGTTGCAAACTGATGGTCCGCAGATATGTTTTTGGTTTTGTTTTGTTTTGATCTGTACAGTGTTTTTGACAACGGAGATGGTTGAGAACACCTAACAAGTTGGAAGTCTTCATGTAAAAGTCGAGGTCTGCTTTTCTCGACCGACGGGAATCCCTGGAAACACAGAGCTTCTGTTGCAGGTTGTGGGCGGGCACTGGGTCACAGCCATCCCCCTCGGCTGGAGTTGTGACCATCTTACGTCCCTGAGTTAAAGACAGAGCATTGGTCGCCATTTGTCACCCCGTTCGTTCTAATGTTCATGTCACACCAGGCTTGCTTCACCGGTCTCCTGTGCTGACGGGGCTCTGTGGCATTTGCGTTTTTGACGAGGTACTTTGGGTCATTGCACTTGACCGGGAGCTGGGTGCTGGAACCCAGGAGCCCTGGCATGATGGGGGGGGGTGTGTGCCACATGAAGGCAGGGAAAGGAGTGGAGGTGCTTGCTTCTGGGTGCATCTGGAAGGCTCTCGAACACCAGTGTTCAGGAGGGCCTGACTGGAGACCTTGACCGTGAGAGCCGGGCCGCTGGAGACCTTGATGCTCACGCTGCCCCGGAGGAAAAGCTTTGTCTCACGGAACTGAACGTCTGTCTCCAGGTGCCCACCTGGAGCTTAGTGAGATGAGGTTCTCGTCGCACGGGTGTTTGCCTTTCTAAGTGGCTTGTTTGAACTGCTTTACGAAGAAGGTGTTGGGTGGAGCCAGGGGCCCAGGAAGGAAGGTCGTCCTTGGGAACTGTATCCTGGCCTCCTGCCTGGGTGGGAGGCGATGCTGGTCATGCCCCCTGAGCTGGGGGCTAATGCCAAGCCATTGCCCACTCTCCGGGGACAGTGCTGTTCCTCCCTGCAGGGAAGCTCGAAGGTGGGTTTTGGAATTGGGTTCTTTCTTCAAGTTTACTTACTTTCTTTAAAAATGTTTTTTTAATGTTTTTATTTATTTTATTTATTTAAAAAAAATTTTTTTTTAATGTTTTGTTTATTTCTAGGAGAGAGAGAGAGACAGCGTGAGCAGGGGAGGGTCAGAAAGAGAGGGAAACACAGACTCTGAAATAGGCTCCAGGCTCTGAGCTGGCAGTCAGCACAGAGCCCGACGCGGGGCTCAAACCCACGAACCATGAGATCATGACCTAAGCGAAAGTCGGACGCTTAACCGACTAAGCCACCCAGGCGCCCCTGTTTTTATTTATTTTTAGGAGAGATCGAGCACAAGCTGAGGAGGGATAGAGAGAGAGGGAGACACAGAATCTGAAGCAGGCTCGAGGCTCTGAGCTGTTAGCACAGAGCCTGATACGGGGGTTGAACTCGTGAGCTGCGAGATCAAGACCTGAGCTGAAGTCAGACGCTTAACCAACTGAACCACCCAAGTGCCCCTAGTTTTCTTTTTTTAATTAAAAAAATTTTTTTTATCTGAGAAAAAGAGAAGGGGCGAGGGACAGAGAGCACCTTTCTGATGCAGGACTTGATCCCACAACCCTGAGATCATGACCTGAACTGAAATCGATGGTCAGGCACTCAACTCACTGAGCCACCCAGGCGCCCCGAGTTTACTTAGTTTTCTAGGGAAGGCTCAGTAGTTATGTCGTATGCTCTGAGGATGCAGGTGCAGGGTCAAGGTCAGAGGGGAAAATGGGGCAAGCCCCTGACCCCAGAGCAGAAGCCCCACCAGGCATTAAGGCTGCTTGGCATCTCAGCCAGCTCCCAGCAGCTGCTTGATTTTGTCCCCCCACCCCCATTTCGTTCTCATTTTCTTTATTAATTTTTCTTTATTTTTTAAATATTTTACTTTTATTGAGAGAGAGAAGGTGCAGGTGAGTGAGGGTGAGGAGAGAGAGAGAGAATCCCACAAGGGATAGAGATAGAGATACACGGGGGGGGGGAGGGAAAGAGGGAGAGAGAGAGAAGTGAGGTTCACCCTAAGTGAGGCTTGAGCTCACCTGAGGCGGGGCTCATGCTCACCCGATGTGGGACTCGAACTCATGAAACATGAGATCATGACCTGAGCCGAAGTCGGATGCTCAACAGCTGGGCCACCCAGGCACCCTGTTAATTTTTCTAAACGTCAAAGGTGACATGCTCTTTGTGACAAGTGGTGTGGTTTCTGCATCAAGCTGGTGCCTGAGCTACAGAGCTACTCAAATGGGCTTAAAAATGAAATCAGCCGGGGTGGAGGAAAGGTTCCCTTGCTGGGTTTGGCTCCTCAAGCCACCAGATGAGGGGAGGTGACCTGCAGCCTCTGGGCAGAGCAGAGGGGCCCCTGGACCAGCTCCAGGAGAGAGTAGGCCTGACGCATTTAAACTATTTTTTTTAATTACTGACTTTGAATTTTACTTCCTCATTTGTTCCTTTTAAAAATAGATCGTATATTCACATGGTTCAACATTCCTGAGGAGCCAAAGAATATATTGTGGGTAATGTCCTTCTTAGCTCTCATCTATCCCCTTCGTCACCACGCTTCGTTCTCTGCGTGCCGTCAATTTTCTGTGACTCTTTGCCAAGAGGTTTTAAAAGTAGAGAAATGAGTGTAATGTATGTACATACACCTATAAATAAATACATATCTTTCCCCATTTTTAAAAACGTTTATTTATTTTTGAGAGAGACAGTGTGTGCGCTTGGGGGAAGGAGAGAATCTCAACCAGGCTCCATGCTGTCAGCTCAGAGCCCGATGTTGGGGCTCGAACCCACAATCCGTGAGATCATGACCTGAGCTGAAATCAATAGTCAGATGCTTAACTGCCTGAGCCACCCAGGCACCCCTATCTTTCCATTTTTTTTTTTTTTTTTATTTTAAATTATTTATATATTTATTTGTTTACTTTAAAACTTTCTTTTAAATGTTCATTTATTTTTGAGAGAGGCAGAGTGTGAGCGGGGGAGGGGCAGAGAGAGAGAGAGAGAGAGAGAGAGAAACAGAATCCCAAGGAGGCTCCAGGCTCTGAGCTGTCAGCACAGAGCCCGACGTGGGGCTCTTACCTATGAACCGTGAGATCATGACCCAAGCCGAAGTCGGAGGCTCAACCGACTGAACCACCCAGGTGCCCTTCTCTTTCCCGGTTGTTAGTAACAGCTTTATAAGCTATAATTCACATATCACACAGTTCACCCATTTAAAGTGTCCAGTTCATGGCTTAGTGTATGCACAGACTTGTGCACCTTTACCCCAATCAATTTTAGAAGATTTTCATCACCCCGAAAAGAAACCCTGAGCCTATTAGCAAAGCCCCCATCTCTGTCCCAACTCCCAGGCTTAGGTAAACACTATTTAGGATTGGTTTCCCTTCAAACTCCTTTTCCAGAATTTTCCTAGCTATTCTTGTTACCCGTTTTGTTTTTTTTGCTTTTTTTGTTTTTTTTTGTTTTTCCTTCTCTGAGCTTTGGAACCAACTTGCCTAGATTCCCCAAAAGAAATCTGTCAGTATTTTATTGGACTTAGTTAAACTTGTGGATTAATTTGGGAGGCATGACATTGGCATGGACACTTTCTAGTCAGAAGCACGGCGCGCCCTCCCTCTGCTGGCACCGCCTTCCGTCGGTTGCTTTTGGTGGTGTGGGAGGCAGTGGGCGACGACAAGAATTTGCAGTTGCTGACGGTGTGGGGACCCCCGGCAAGTGTCCTGCTCTCTGCTGGAGTGTGAAGAGCTTGGGCTCTGGAATGTGGTAGAGGTAGATCTGGGCCCCACTCGCAGGCCTCCTGGCTTTCGTTTCCTTGACTCCGTGCTGCCTCGCTGGCCAGAGGCTCCCCGAGGAGCACGCGTGCGATGCCTGGCACTGAGTGTGGCCCCGTGGTGGTGGCGGCTGTTCCTGTCACCCCAGCGGAACGAGGCTGTAGGAGGGACACACGTGATTCAGAGTCCCACATAGATGGTACCCCACGCGGGGGTGGTGCCTACGGATGGAGATCACGGGAGACTGAGGAAGCAGGAAACGTGACCTCTGTGGGGCGTCCAGGGAAGGCCTCGTTGGGGAAACAGGCAAGCTGTGGCCCACGGAGCGGGTGAGGCTGGGGGGCACCATGAGGCTCTGTCACCAGAACCCCAATTGAACCTGGCCGGCGGTAGAAATGGAGATGAGATTAAGATCCAGGGGCGCTTGGGGGGCTCAGTCAGTTGAGCGTCCGACTTCGGCTCAGGTCATGATCTCACGGTTCCTGGGTTCGAGCCCTGCGTCGGGCTCTGTGCTGACAGCTCAGAGCCTGGAGCCTGCTTCAGATTCTGTGTCTCCCTCTCTCTCTGACCCTTCCCTGCTTGCACTGTGTCTCTTCAAAATAAATAAAAGTTAAAAAAATATTTTTTAAAGATTCAGGGGAGTGAGTCGCCCAGAGGCACATAATAGAGGAACTGGGGAGCCGAGGTGCGAACCCCATCTCTGGGCATGCAGCCTGTGGATCTGATGGCTACACCCCCAGCTGAATTTCTCATAACAGACTAACCCTTAAGATTTGGTTTGGTTTGGGTATCCTCTTCACAGGGGAGGGCAGGGGCGGAAGGCTCCCCTCCACGTGGGCCCGCTGAGCCCCGGTGCTCTGCTCCCCGCCTTTGTGTTTGCACAGGCGAGAACGGCCCCCCTCGCTGGGAAACCCGCTTCTGAGCAGCTGCTGACAGGACTGCCGAGTAAACAAATCCTCCGGCTTTCGGATCACATTTCAGAGCAAAAGAATCTTGAACTTCTCCTCTGCCTTGTCAGAGATGTGTGTTTTGGCTCCCCTGGAAGGATCCTTTGTCTCTTAGAACTTCTCTGGCTTTGCCTGTTCCTGTGGACATTTACTTAAAGCTGCCGCTGGCCATCTCTTCATCGAGGCCATCTGGTTCAAAGGGACCTCGTTCCATGGGGCGCCTGGCTGGCTCAGTTGGTTAAGCGTCCAACTCTTGATTTGGGCACAGGTCATGATTTCCCGGTTCGTGGGATCAAGCCTCGGGTCAACAGCATGGAGCCCACTTGGGGTTTTCTCTGTCTCCCTCTCTCTGCCCCTTCTCTGCTAATGCTTTCTCTCTCTCAAAAAATGGATAAATAAAGGGACCTTGTTGCCCTAAAGAGAAACAGTGTCAAGGGGGCCATGCCATAGAGCACAGGCCAGCTATATCTTCTCCCTTCTCTGATTCCCGAATCTCCTTCTGTAGCTGGAAAGCTGTATGCCCGACAATTTTGGCTGCTCCCCTGCCTGGTCCCCCCGCCCGCTCCCCCTACCTCCATCTACGGCTGTGGAAACAGGCCTGTGTGTAGAATTGCTGGGTTATGAACTCGGGTCTGACTCGACACGGGGGATCTAGAACCAGGTGTCTAGAACTTTCTTCCTGAGGCTGGTGACTGTGATGAGGGCTGTGTCCACAAGCTGACCCACTGTCCCCTGGAGGGACTCGGGACTTCAGAGCCTCTGTGGCCATGTGGCCTTGGCCTTTTCCACAGGCCGGTGTGCTTATAAACATCCCTGTGGGAAGGAGTCACCAGAGTGTTTGTCTTCTTGGAAAACCTGTTCCCCGGTGGCCTTGAGCAAAAATATTTAGGATACTGTCACTGAGGCACTTTGAATGTATGGTTCTTCCTTTCTAGAGCAGGGATGAGTCCTGGGGTTTTGAAGGGTTGGACGGAATAGGAAAATTATGTGGAAGTTAGTAAAACTTCTAACAGTAAGTTAGAAGGTAGGAAAACCTCAAGATGGTTTGTATTGTTACAGCGATGGTTTTACTTCATGCTGTGCCTGCCTTGATCCATCAAGGTCCTGTGGCTGTTTGGATTCTCCACGTGGTGAGTGACGGAAACCTCAGCCCAGGCTGGCTTTGGTAGCTGTCAAGGGGGGCTGGCTTTATGTTATTTATGTTTTTTAAAAAATGTTTATTTTTGAGAGAGAGAGAGAGAGAGAGAGAGAGAGAGAGAGAGGCAAAGAGAGAGGGAGACACAGAATCTGAAGCAGGCTCCAGGCTCTGAGCTGTCAGCACAGAGTCCGACTCAGGGCTCAAATTCACAAATGAGGAGATTGTTACCTGAGCTGAAGTCGGATGCTCAACCAACTGAGCCACGCAGGTGCCCCAAAGAGGGCTGGCTTTATAGGAGATTTGGAACTTGGTCTCTCTCCCTCCCAATCTGCCTTCTGCCAGGTGGACTTTATTTTCCGTTTCTTTGTTTTTTTCTTTTTAAGTTCATTTATTCATTTTGAGAGGAGAGACAGAAAAAAAGTGTGAATGGGGGAGGGGCAGGGAAAGAGAGAGAGAGAGAGAGAGAGAATCCCAACTAGGCTCCACACTGTCAGCACAGAGCCTGATGTGGGGCTTGAGCCCGTGAATCGTGAGATCATGACCTGAGCCAAACCCTGACACTTAACCAACTGAGCTGCCCAGGTGCCCATTTACTTTCCATTTCCAGAAGGTGGCAAGATGGCTTCTTTCATTCGGATCTCAAGGCCAGTGGGCAGAGCATTTACTGCCCCCGGTCCAGCCTTCCTAGCCAAGGGCCATTGGCTCTGATTGGTCCCCAGTCCCGCCCCTCTTGCCATAGCCTGGGGATTGCAACACACTGATTGGCTTAGCTTCAGTCCCACATCTACTCCTGGAACTGGGGGTGTGGTCATTGGCCAGGTCTGCTCAACCACGGGGACCACGTGGGAAGGGGATTCACCCAGGCTGCTGAAGATACAGGCGCCGAAAGGGAGGGAGGAGATGGAGGCTGGCCTGCTTTGAACCAACTCATATCCTAAGGGATCCATGATTTAGAACGAGTTCATTAGAAGTGTACACAGATTGGGGTGCCTTGTGGCTCAGTCAATTAAGTGTCCGAATTTGGCTCAGGTCATGATCTCAGGTTCATGGGTTTGAGCCCTGCATCAGGCTCTGTGTTGACAGCTCAGAGCCTGGAGCCTGCTTCAGATTCTGTGTCTCCCTCTCTCTCTGCCCCTCCCCTGCTCACACACACACTCTCTCTCTCAAAATTAAATAAACATTAAAAAAAATTTAAAACAAAGAAGTGTACACAGATCAATTTGGAGTAGGAATGTGTGAGCTGTGTGAAGTGGCAAGTTCCAGAAGGTGTGACAAGGGCAGAGAGTTTCTTGGTGTCAGTGTCGAGTGGGTGTGGAATCTGGTGGGGGTATGGAGTGGGCTTGCATTTGAGAGTGAGCAGGAAGTAGCCAGAGACAACTGGCACCTTGCCTCTTGGCAGGCACGGGTGGTTCAAGGTGACTGCCAGGGAGCTTTGTTCCAGGGCAGCCTTTGGCCTTGGCCATGGGGACATCTACCTCTTTGAGCCCCATTTTCCTCAGTTGGGGGGCAGACGGCAGCACCCTATAGAATGCCTGATGAGCTGTAACATGCAATCGTATGTGTAAATGGCTTATCCCAGCAAGAGCTCATCTATCATGGACTAGTATTAACTAGAAGAGACAGGTTAGAGTGTCCACACTCGGAGAAGACAGAGCAGGACTGGGTGAGGTTTTTCAGGCTGGAGCACTGTCCATTTTCTGTTTTCTCCCATTCTCCCTCTCGGAGGGGGGATGGCGCTATTCTCCAGCCCCAGGACCCTTAGAGTCTGCGGGAAGTGCTCACTGACTGCTCACACGTTTCCCCGCCTCTGACTTGCGCTAGGAAAGGGGTCCACCTCCTCTGGTGACACATATGTGGGGAGCCTCCAGGCCCGCCCCACCCGAGGGTGCACGTAGGTGGTGCAGTGACCGCCCACCCACCTGCCGGCCGTGAGGGCGCTTGTCCCTGGAGGCCTCCATCCGTGAGTCTGTCTCTTCAGCCTCTCACTGGGTCCCGGTTTCCCTGTTAACACATTCAACAGGGACGTGGAACGGTGAGCTTGTTTGTGAGCGGTTTTTGTGTCTCCGAGAGCTGATGGTTTGAAATGTAATTTCTCGGGGTGCCTGGGTGGCTCAGTCAGTTGGGTGTCCAACTTCGGCCCAGGTCATGATCCCACGTTTTGTGGGTTCAAACCCCACGTGGGGCTCTGTGCTGACAGCTCGAAGCCTGGAGCCTGCTTTGGATTCTGTGTCTCCCTGTCTCTGCCCCTCCTTTGTTTGTACTCTGTCTCTCTGTCTCCCAAAAATAAATAAACATTAAAAATTTTTTGAAACGTAATTTCTTCTGCTCATTATGTCAGAACTGGCATTTAAAGCATGTATGAGGGCTCTTGCTAATGGCCTTTTGCATCTAGTCAGGGTCCTCTAGTGAAACTGGACCAAGAGGATCATCTATCTATATCTATCTATCTATCTATCTATCTATCTATCATCTCTCGATCGATCGATCTATTGATCTATCGATCTATCATCTATCTATCTATCGATCTATGTATCTATGTATCCATCTATGTATCTATGTATCTATCTATCTATCTATCTTTGTAAGAGACACAGAATACATATCAATATGCATAGGAGCACATGTACCCCAATGTTCACAGCAGCACTCTCAACAATAGCCAAAACATGGAAAGAGCCTAAGTGTCCATCAATAGACAAATGGATCAAGAAGATGTGGTTTATCTATACCATGGAATACTACATGGCAATGAGAAACAATGAAATCTGGCCATGTGTAGCAACATGGATGGACCTTGAGGGTGTTATGCTGAGCGAAATAAGTCAGGCAGAGAAGGACAAATATCATATGTTTGCACGTATAGGAGGATTAGGAGGAACTTGACGGAGGAACAAGGGGGAGAAGAAGGGCGGAAATGGTGGGGGAAAGGGAGAGAGGCAAACCATGAGAGACTCTTGAATGCTGACAAAAACTGAGGACTGATGGATGTGGGGGGAGGGGGGGATGGGCATGGAGGAGGACACTTGTGGGGATGAGCACTGAGTGTTATGTGGAACCTAATTTGACAATAAACTATTTGTAAAAAAAAATACATATCAATATGTAACACATAAGTTATATTATTAATACTTTAATTAGTCATTTGTATTAATATAATCAGTCACTACACACACACACACACAGACACACACACACACACACACAGTTTTTTAAAGTAACTGGCTTACAAGATTACGGAGGCTGACAAGCTCCAAGATTTGCAGGGAGAATGTGCAATCTCAAAACCCATGAGCTTACAATGTTAGTGTAAGCTCCCGTCCCAAGACTGGCAGGCTTGAAACCCAAGAAAAGCTCACTTTTCAAGTTTAATTGTCAACATAAGGAGGAAACAAACAAACAAAATCTCATACCCTCACAGGCACACCCAGAAGTAAAGTTTGATGAAATGCCTGGACACCCTGTGGCCATATAAAATACATAAAATTAACCATCACACCTTCGGTGTAATCTAGGGGTTTAACATTATTTTCTGAGGTCACATGGTTGGAATGGCTGGCATTAAAGCAAGTAGGCCATGACATTCTAGAGACGGGTGGTGTTTTCCAGCTTCTCCCCTGGGTAACTGTTCAAGGGTCTTGTTTTAAACTAACTAGGTTAATTTTCTCATGACAAGGCTCTATAAACCATCAGGAAGAAGGGAGGTGATTTTAGGGGTGATAGGGATCCATTCCCATGAGGCAGAGCTAAAGTCAGAGCCTCCAGAACCTTCTTCTAGGGTCAGCAGTCAGTCCTGCCCCAGGGCCAATGACTAAATCAGGTTTCAAGTTCCAAGTGTACAACGAGGTTTTCACATCCAGTTATGCATTTTCTAGGTTTCCTTGTACCTGAAAAAGGGTCACAAACAGCATTGTGATTCCTCAGCCTGAAACCCAGTCAGGCTGTCAGTCTCTTTGGGCAAAAACCTTTGCAAAAGCCTTTGCAGAGAGCTCTGAACAGCTGTGACTCATCTGGGTGGGGATGTGGGGCTGTTTTCCTGACAAAGGTGTGGTGTGAGGGTCTGCGTAGATGGGGACGTTGAGTGTCCAGGGCTTGGGGACGGGTAGTCTTGGGTGGCTTGTGGCATGTGGAGCTGTTTCTAGTCTACCCCATCCAGTATTGGAGATGGAATTGGTCAGGGATTAGGAGTCAGCTAGGGCAGAAGGCGGAGACTTCTTCCACTCCTTTGGGGGGAGGTGGATGGAAAAGAAGAGTCTGTTGAGGGTGGAGAATGTAGGACTGGTGGTGTTTACAAGGTTAGTGTTTACACTGCTGCATAAAGTGTGCGTCTAAAATGCCATTGTCCCAGGATCACTGGGGAGGTGACTGGCTGTGCCCCTCTTACCCCCAAGCTTGGCATTGTTACCATGCCTTGTCTCACATTCTAAATACAAGCAGTCACACCCGTGTGCGCGTGTGAGCGTGTGTGTGTGTGCATGTGTGTGTGTGTTTGCGTGTGTGTCCAGACAGGGCAGAGAGCTTTATGATAGGGTCATCATCAGACTTTTTATTTTTAATGTTTTATATCTTTTTGAGAAAGGCCAAACAGGGGAGGGGCACAGACGGAGAGGGGGACAGAGGATCCCAAGTGGGCTCTGTGCTGATGGACTGACAGCAGTGAGCCTGATGTGGGACTCGAACTCATGAACCACGAGATCATGACCTGAGCCAAAGTCGATACTTAACTGACTGGGCCACCCAGGTGCCCCAGTCATCAGACCTTATAGCTGGTTTTTCCCTGTCCCTCAAAGTCTCTCCCCAAAGAACCACGAGGAACAGGTACTATAGGTTGTATAGGGCACTTTATGCCAAAGATACAGATACACATACAGATAAATATACATTTTTTCTACATAAATGACACTTTCATGTTTTTGGTAAGCCAGACCAGGTAAGACAAGAACAATTTGCTGTTGCTAAGAAATTATGAGAAACCTGAAAGTTGGGGCGCCTGGGTGGCTCAGTTGGTTAAGCATCTGACTTTGGCTCAGGTCATGATCTCATGGTTTGTGGGTTTGAGCCCCACGCTGGGCTCTGTACTGACAGCTCAGAGCCTGGAGCCTGCTTTGGATTCTGTGTCTCCCTCTCTCTCTCACCCTTCCCCAGCTTGTGCTCTCTCTCTCTCAATAGTAAATAAATAAACTTTAAAAATTATACCTAAAAATGAAAGCTGAAAGTGAATTTCCTATTTCATCATCTGACAAACTGACCGCAGGGTTCTGCATGCTGGGGACAGACAGGTCTAGTATGTGTCCTGCACTTGGTCACCGCCTGGGAAGAGCTGAGCATTTGCAGGAGGAATGTACAGAGCCAACGACTCTTCACCGTCCCATTTAGGATGGTTTGTGGGGGAGGGGGAGGTTGGTTCATTTCTCATAGTATCAAGTGGATTTGAAAAGGCGGGACACCGTAGAATACAAGGCGTTTGGGAAGATAGTCAAGGTAGTGGAGAAATAAATGCAAAGCACGTCAGTAGTCATGATAATAGTATTATTCCCGGTGGCATCATAAACTTTCAGCCGTGCCCTGATAAATGTGGCATCCTTCGTGCAGAGCGACTAATGCCAGAGACCGAAAGACATGTCTTAGCATTTTCCTGGTGGCCCGCAATGACCCTTTACCATCCCAGAGGTAAGAGCTAGTGTTATAACTCACCGTCCCCGTAAATCCTCATGATGGAGACGATATTGACTTGTTTTTACAAGTCCTTGTCATCCGAGAGAGGCTATAGCGCTTCTGTTTGTTTATTGTTTTCACTAACCGTAATTTTTGCTGAGAGCCTCCTGCGTGTAGGCTCCTCGAATTCACCATCTTATTTAATCCTCTCTTGCCTGTGAGGGACAAGTACTGTCCGTACCCTATTTTATTTAGGAAACTGAGGCTTAGGGAGATTAACTGACTTGTCTCAGATCACACAAGTGGAGGGCCCGAGCCTTGACCCAGGTCCCACGTGGTTGGCCTGCCAATGCCACATGTGACATCTGGGCTTGGGGTGAGGGGCCGAGGGGACAGGTGTGTCACAGCCCATGCAGACCCAGGGCTGGATCCTGTCTTCATTGAATGTTTTCATCTTTGGCTCATTAAAGATTTTCTTTGCATTAATTTTGCCCCCTTAACAACATTGTGTTGGGAGTATTATTTATCTCAATCACTGGGCTTTTCAGCACTCAAGGCCAGGCGTAGTCATCTCTACTTTGCAGGTGAGGACAAGACAGTGGGCGAGGTCCAGAATCCGTAAGAGTTCTCGTGGCTGAAAGGGAAGGAGTTGGGATATTCACCAGGGCTTCTGGGAGCAGGCTGGAGGGGGCAGTGTCACTTACCTGTGGGCGTCACAGAGTTCTCAGGAACGTGCCTCTCTTCTTCCAGGTCGGGGAAGAGGTTGAAGAAGACCCGCAAATATGACATCATCACTACTCCAGCCGAGCGAGTGGAAATGGCCCCGCTGAATGAAGAAGATGATGAGGATGAGGACTCCACAGTGTTTGACATCAAATATAGGTACGGGGTGGGGACGGCAGCTTCCTCCTGGGCCCTCGGGTGTTGGGGGGGTGGGATGGTTCACCATGGAAAACAGTGAAGGTGCAGCGTCCATGCGTCCTTGTTCTTTGGTTTGTTTGACCTTGGAGTGTTCTGCTTATGGGGAGAACCGCTTTGATCCCTTCCTAGAATGCACAGCACCCAGAAAGCCGGCAGAGGAAAGGTCATTCCTACTTTCCCCAAATGCGGATGCTGGAGAAATCTGCTTCGCGTGAAGAAAAGGAGGGCTGAATGTCAGACAGTGAGCTTGTCACGCACTGCCTGTGGCAGTCTGGTCCTGACAACCACCTGCCCCACACACTGCCCACAAACGGACACTTCTCTTTCAGCCTCTCTGAAACTGATGGCTGAGAGCGAGAAGTGGGGCGGGGCTTATTCCTTGGGTGGAATTTAACTGATGAGCTCCAAGGGCAGGCATGTGACCTAAAGGGAGCCTGTAGGAAAGTCAGAATGACTTTGTGACTTCAGGATCGTAGTTTGGTTTTTGGATCCTTTCGGAGCATGACCTTCAGGTATATGAGATCTCAGTGTAAGGCTGGGGGTGAGAGTAGATGAAAGATGAGCGCTCAGAGTCTCAGAGAAGAGGAAGTTGTTTGCCCAGGTTTACAGTTACTGCCAGCAAAGGGGAGATCCGAGCCCAGGCTGGACCCAATCCTGATTTTTCCCCGGAGAGTTCTCCAGAGAAACAGAAGCAGTAGTATATATATATCTACGTACAGAAAGAGTTATTATAAAGGTCCAAGTCTGAAGGTCTGAGAATGAGGAGAGCTGAGGATGTAAGTCCAAGTCCAAATGAGGGTGAAGACCAATGTCCCAGCTTGAAAACAGTCCGCAGGGGGAGTAAATTCTCTCTTTCCCACCTTATGTTCTGTTCTGGCCTCTGCCTGATTGGACGAGGCCCACCCACACCAGAGAGGGCAATCTGCCTCACTTAGTCTACTGAGAAAATTGTTACTCTTCTCCAGAAACACCCTCACACTCAGAATGTTTGGCCAAATGTCAGGGCACCCTGTGACTCTGCCAAGTTGACGGGTCAGATTGACCAGCACATGCAGCTTTTCCATTCCTGAGAAGGCAGGTCAGGTCTTCCACAACCTCTCCTGACTTGTTCTTTGCCAGCACAGCCTGGGCTGTTTTTGGCCCTTCTTTATAAATCAGTTGTCAGATGCAACAAAACGATGTTTGGGATTTTGACTCCATGCATCAGTTTTGGGGGAAATCAGCCCCGTGGTAAGAATCCTTCCAGTTCATGAATATGGGATGACTTTCCATTTATTTAGATATTAAAAAAAAAAGCCTTTTAGTACTTTCAAAAATATCTCCATAAATGTTTTATAAGTTTATGTTACATATATTCCCAGGTGTTTTAGATACATATATGTGTGTATTTTTAACTTAAAAAATGCTGTTTTCTTGGGGTGCCTAGGTGGCTCAGTCAGTTACTTAACTTTAGCTCTGACTTTGGCTCAGGCCATGATTTCATGGATTGTGAGTTTGGGTCCCATGTCAGGCCCTCTGCTGTCAGAATGGATCCTGCTTCAGATCTTCCTTCCCTCGCTCTCTGCCCCTCCCCCACTCATGCACATGCTCTCTCTCTCTCTCTCTTTCTCTCAAGTAAACATTAAAAAAAAAATCACACCTAAATTTTATTAAGAATACACAAACATTAAAGCATGGATTGCTTATAGTAGGTAGCAGAGCAAAACCATTAGCTGTATATTTGCATGTTAGGTAAATAGCGGCCCTTTGAGTGGAATCAGAACAGTCAGTGATATCCATCCACACCATCACATAATATACACGTAAGAAAATTCCTGATCGTTCTGGTCTTTATTGCTCAGCCATTTCATCTGTCTCACATTCAACGCACAGAAATAAAACATAACGTGAAGACAACTCTGTCCTCGTTATTAGTCACAATGAAAAGGGTCTGCCGTGTCCCGTAGGCCTGGAGGTATTATATGCGGTAGGGAGCTCTTGTGGGCTTACGGGGCTCAATGTGCTGTTTTGATGCTGAGACACTTAAATAGAATCTTATCTGTACTTAGTGACTGAAATAGCTGCGGAAGCCTGAGATCTCACTAAATAGGAAAAGACCCTAACAAAGAAATGTAACAATCAATCTGTTTAGATAGCCTATCTTTAGGCTCGTACTTTAATGTAAGGTAGAAAAAGGGGCCTTTCTTTCTTTCTTTCTTTCTTTCTTTCTTTCTTTCTTTCTTTCTTTCTTTCTTTCTTTCTTTCTTTCTTCCTTTCTTTCTTCCTTTCTCCCTTTCTTCCTTTCTTCCTTTCTTCCTTTCTAAACATTTTTAAAAAATGTTTGAGATAGAGAAGGAGAGGGGGAGCGGGGGAGAGGCAGAGAGAGAAGGAGAAGGAGAGAATCCCAAGCAGGCTCTGCACTCTTAAGCGCAGAGCCTGATGTGGGGCTCAAACCCGTGAACTGCGACATCATTACCTGAACCGAAACCAAGAGTCAGACGCTTGATTGATTGAGCCACCCAGGTGCCCCCAGAGGGGCCCTTTCTTGAGCTCATGGACGCAAGTATTATTGTGGCTTAAAGACTGCTGGATTGGGATTGTGTCTGGTATCATGAAAAGAGGCTAAGTATTGAAACTGCTGTCAGATAAAATTCCACAGCTCGTTTTAGTTCTTCAAACAATGGAGCAAATGCATCTTCTAGGCTGACCGTACATGCTGTGTGGACATTGGTCCTTTGTTAGCAGTTTTCAGGCACATCATAAGGCTGCGTTAGCCACCACCATCCTGTTCTGCATTGCCTTTCCAGTACTTACTGTCTCTCAACTGGATGCTTGTACTTTTTGACCGTTCACACAAGTCCCCTACCCCCAGTCCTCCTCTGGTAACTGAAAATCTGGTCTCTTTTTCTTATGATTTTGTTTGTCTGTTTGTTTTTGAGATTCCACATATGAGTAGGATCATGTAGTGTTTGTCTTTTGCTGTCTGGCATATTTCACTTAGCATAATGCCCTCAGGGTCCATCCATGTTGTTGCAAATGGCAGGATTTCCTTCTTTTTTATGCTAATGATATTCCATTATGTATATATATGTATATATACATATACACTACATTTTCTTTATCTGTTCACCTGTCGATGGACACATTGGTTGTTTCCATGTCTTGGCTTTCGTAAATAATGCTGCAGTAAACATAGGGAGACAAATATCTCTTTGGCATAGTGATTTTGCTTCTAGAAGCAGATGATTAAATTGAACCCCGTGGTAGGTTTATTTTTGTTTTTGTTTTTTAATTTTTAATGTTTATTTATTTTTGAGAGAGAGAGATTGAGAGAGAGAGAGAGAGAGAGAGCATGAGTGGGGCAGGTGCAGGTAGGGAGGGAGACACAGAATCCGAAACAGGCTCCAGGCCCTGAGCTGTCAGCACAGAGCCCGACGTGGGACTCAACCCACAAACTGTGAGGTTGTGACCTGAGCCGAAGTCAGATGCTTAACCAACTGAGCCACCCAGGCGCCCCACATTTATTTCGTTTTGGAAGTCTGAGTATGCTCCCTGGTCTGTTGCAAGGGCAAGAGCTTCTAAGAAACTGGGTCTCAGTGCATTCTCTGGAGTCGTGTCGTGGGCCACTTTCATAATGGGCGGCTCCACCTTCATGTGACACAGCAGTACATGGGGCCCCTCAACACACGGTGAGTTTTTAAAACAATATTCTTTTGTTTACTTTGAGAGAGAGAGCGCATGAGCAGGGGAGGGGCAGAGAGACAGAGGGAGAGAGAGAAACCCAAGCAGGCCCACACTGTCAGCACAGAGCCCCACTCGGGGCTTGATCTCACAAACTGTGAGATCATGACCTGAGCCAATATCAAGAGTCAGACGCTTAACCCACCGAGCCACCCAGGTGCCCTGCACATGGTGACTTTTAATACAGGAATCAGCTTAGGACCCTCAGGCCTGAGGTGTCTCTCCGTCACCAGTTCCAGGCCAACCCACTGTGTTGGCCGTCCGGCCCAGATCATCCGCCCTCATGAACGCCTGTGTTCCACGGCCCAGTCCTCATACCTGGGTAGCCTGGGTTTCTGCTTCCGGGGCTGCTGTCGCTGTGGGGGACAGCTTCGAAGAGAGCTTCCTCTGCAAGCCACTGTCACGTGATTTGTGACCATGTCTCAGATACCTTTTTAAAAATATAATTTTTTTTCACTTTTTGTTTATGGTGTCTAGAAATAGTTTTGTTGTTTTTTTTTTCAATACTGATTTTTAAAAAAAAAAATCCAGCAGCCGTGTTATACTCTGGTTCATTCTGGTAGCACAAATGGGGGGTTTGGGGGTTTTCTGTACAGGTATATCAAGCTGGAGTAGTAAGAGGCCTTCCCCTCCCAAATCCTTCAACATTTGATCTCTTTTTTTAGCCTTTTTTTAAAAATATTTTTTATTTATTTCTGAGAGAGAGAGAGAGTGAGCACAAGCAGGGGAGCAGCACAAGGAGAGGGAGAGAGAATCTTTAGCAGGCCCCACAGGTGTGGAGCCTGAGGCGGGGCTTGATCCCACAACCGTGAGATCACGACCCGAGTCAAAATCAAGAGTCAGATGCTTCACCGACTGAGCCATGCAGGCGCCCCTGCCTCTAAATCATTGTTAGGTAGAAGCGATGATAACAGACATTCTGTCTTATTCTTGACCTTAGCTTATGCTTTCCACACTGACCACTAGGAGTGGTGGATGCTGTAGGGTTTTGTAGAATTTCTTTCCCGGGAAGGTTCTCTCTGTTCCTAGTTTGCTAATGTCAAATTTTACTTTAATGCCTTTTCTAGCTCTGTTGAGAGGGTCAGTCATACCGTTTGTTACCTTCCATCCGATAGGGTGGTCACATTGTGTTAGATTTTTCTGATATTAAATTTAAGCTTTGCATCTGTGCCACAAAATGAGCTCGATCGCCATCGTGTTATCCTGTCACCCACGTCGCTACGTCTACCTGGATGATGTTACTTAGGACTTTGTTTTCTGAGTGACCAGGATCCCTTTGTCCCTTTCTTACTTTGTAACGTTTTACTAGTAAGACACGTTTTCCTTATAAAGCAAGTTAGGGTGGGTTCCTTATTTTCCTTTTCTCTGGAACACTTTGTATCACATTAGAATCATTTGTTTGCTAAACATTTAGTAGAACGTGCTGAAACTCACTGGATCCTGATGTTTTCTTTGTGCAAAGAGTAAAACAACAACAACAAACTATTGATGTTCAGTTCTTTGATCAGTGATAGGACCACACAGACTTTGTTTCTTCTTGGGTTAGTTTTGAAATGGGTTGTATTTGGGGCGCCTGGGTGGCTTAGTTGGTTAAGCGTCCGACTTTCGCTTAGGTCATGATCTCGCGGTTCGTGGGATCGAGTCCCGCGTCAGGCTCTGTGCTGACTGCCAGCTCAGAGCCTGGAGCCTGTTTCAGAGTCTGTGACTCCCTCTCTCTCTGACCCTCCCCTGCTCACGCTGTCTCTCTCTCTCTCTCTCCTAGAAATAAATAAAACATTAAAAAAATTAAAAAAAAAAAAAGAAATGGGTTGTATTTCTGGGATTTTTTCCCACTTCATCCAAGTTTTCAAATTATTGTCCTAAGGTTGCTCACAGCATTCTCTTACTATCTTTTTAAGCTTTGTAATGTGTAGACATGGCCCTTTTCCATTCTTTTCATTCTTTTTTTTTTTTTTTAAGTAGGCTCCATGCCCAGCATGGGGCTTGAACTCATGACCCTGCGATCAAGATCTTAGCTGAGATCAAGAGTCAGACACTTAACCAGCTGAGCCCCCCCACCCCCTCCAATGCGTCCCAGGGTTTACTCTGTAACAATCTACTTTAGCCACCTCCCACAGGCTGTCCTCATCACCAGGCACTAGCCTTCGGTCTGTTGAACTTCAAGTAGCTCCTGGTTGAAAGAATACCAGGATGTGAGTGGACTTGGAGCTGGGTCACCAGACACAAGACTGCTCTAGTCCTCAGGCCCAGAGATGACCGACCCTATAGGAAGACCGAGTAACACTTTCCTCATTGCAGGTGTAATGGATGCTGTAGCCATTACAGGCAAGAGAAAGGAAAAATAAAATTACTGTAATCTCACTGCTTAACGGTAACCACTAGAGTGTGTGTGAGTACATGTCTGTGAATTTTCTTTCTTGTAGAAGTAGGACCGTGTTACACATGCTGTTTCGGAACAGTTTTCCGCCTGGACGACACGTTACAAACAACTTTATAGGTCAATAAGTTCGAAAGAACACGAATTTTAAGGCCAGTTTCATGTTCGGGTTAGTGTTTTTTGAGGACTTCTCTGTCTGTGCCTGATAATCTCTTCACAGGTACTTGTCTTTCCCGTTTAGACATAGCTCAGCGAAATATTGGGGTTCCCTCTGGGAAACAGACTGCATTTAAATCGATGCAGTTGCATTGTGACCGTGGGTTATGTGACCATAGGTTATGCATTCCGTGGACATGCATTTCCAGTTCTGTCCTTAAAAAAGCCAATTAGAAGAAAGAAAGGATGGCTCACTGGAGCACAGAGAACCCTCGGGTTTTGAAGTGGTCCCATGTTTCCAAAGGCGTTTGAATCATGGGCTGGGTTGTGTGCTTTGAACTTGGTTGGCCTGGCAGGCAGCTGCGGCTGACGTTCCGGGTCTCCATGCGTCCCTGCTTTACTGCAGGGGACTCCTGTGACACCCTTTGGGTGTCCGCCTATCATGAGGCAGGTGCTGTCCTTCCTCCCGGTTGTTTGTAAGGCGGTAATGGCACCTGTGACACGTGGGCGGCCGGGGCCACTCCTCCCAGCCATGCTTGTGTGCTGCGTCCCTCTGTTTCTCAGGTTTGCAAAAGATGTGGGCTCTGGGAATATGGCCACATATTCTAGAAGTGCCCGCCTCCCGCCCTCTTGTAGATGGGGCTTCCTGTGGGACTCTCATTAGAAACCTGTGAACTTTCTGCGGGGGTACCAGGTGCCGTCCTTGGCATCTTGCCTCTGCAACAAAGGCCATTAGGAGGCTGTTTGCAGCAAGAGGTCCCTGGAGGCCAGGCTGGAGCAGAAGAAGGCAGACTGACTTGCAGCTGCTAAGCACAGAGTCATGACTTCTTTTTGTAATTAAAAAAATGTTTTTGAGAGAGAGGAGAGAAAGTGAGTTGGGGAGGGGCAGAGAGAGAGGGAGACACAGAATCTGAAGCTCCAGGCTCTGGACTGTCAGCACAGAGCCCGACACGGGGCTGAAACTCACGAACTGTGAGATCATGACCCGAGCCAAAGTCCGACGCTTTACCAACTGAGCCTCCCAGGTGCTCCCCCTTTTTGTTCTTGAAGTTTTATTAAGAAATAATTTCAAACTTAAACAAGTTGTAAAACCAAAAATAGTATGCTCTTTACCCAGATTTTCCTGGTATAATGTTTTGCCTCAGCTGCCTTATGATGGCTCTGTGTGTGTCCACACAGAAGTTTTTACCCCCCTGAACCATTTGAAGGTAAGTTACATATATCATGTCCCTTTCCGGAAAATACTTAAGTGTATATTTCCTAAAAGTAGGATGTTTGTATCTTTTAGAAAATAGTTATAACCTGGGAATGATAATATTTATAATTGGGGTCATGTAACATTATGAAAAGCGGTTCATTATTTTGTAAATTCTCTTAAATCCCCACTATTATTATATATGTGATTTTGTGATGCCCATGATCAAACATGAACAGAGGACAGTGGTGCCTCTGACCTCACAGATTTTCCCTCCTCTCCTGAGTTTCTTTGGATGATGTCTTGAGTGGATTTAGTTTCCAGGCTTTCTTTCTCTCACTGCACACATGTTTCTTGCGCCCCCTACGCTGCCCGGCACTGGGCTTGGTGCTGGGGCTTTAAAGGTGAGTGAGCTCACACAGGGGTCTTGCCTGCATGGAGCTCCCAGCCTAAGCAAGAGCCAGACCTGAACCTGATAATCGCATAAACCAGGGATTCGCAAACTATGGCCCAGGGGCTGAATCTGGCTGTCTGCCTGTTTGTGTATGGCTCGTGAGCCAAGAGTGATTTTTACTGGTTGAGAAAGAATTATAAGGCGGCTACCATTTCATGACCTGTAAAGATATGCAAATCAAATGTCAGTCCACCAATAAAGTTTTTTGGAACACAGCCATGCTCAAGCATTTTCCTTTTTTTTTTTAATGTTTTATTTATTTTTGAGAGAGAGAGAATGTGAGCAGGGGAGGGTCAGAGAGAGAGGGAGACACAGAATCCGAAGACAGGCTCCAGGCTCTGAGCTGTCAGCACAGAGACTGATGTGGGGCTCGAACCCATGAACTGTGACATCATGACCTGAGTCGAAGCCGGATGCCCAACCGACTGAGCCACCCGGGCACCCCCTCAGGCATTTTCCTATTATCCACAGAGGTTTTTGCTCCACAGGGGCAGAGTTGAGTAGTTGCCACAGAGAATGTCGGGCCCACAAAGTCAAAAATATTTACCCTCTGGACTTCTGCAGAAAAATTTTGTGGAGTCCTGGCGTAAACACTGGTAGAAGTGCTAGGAAGGAGGAATGCAAGGAGAAATGAAGTTCTGTACTAGGGGGTCTGCATGGGGAGCTAGGATCCTGAGTGAGGAGCTGAAGGGAGGGGAGGAGTTACCTTCCAGATAGCATGTTCAAAGGTCCTGTGGTTGGGTTAAGTGTGGCCTCCAGGATGGAGACCGTTAGTGTCAGAATGGATGCAGGCCTCTGCTGAGGGCACTGACTGGTTCTTCCTTTTCTTTTAGGTAAAATCTGTATCCAGCATGTTGGCATCCTGTGGAACAATGGTCAGCTGCAGCCTGGGGCGTGAAGGATCTGGAAGCTCTCTCGTCTTAGATGTTGAAACCAAAACAAACATTATTTATGAAACTCTGGTGCAGTTGTGTGTGTCGAACATCCGCTCAGAACATCACTGCAGGAGAGTCGCCTCTGCTACCCTCTGGGTGCCTCTTTCAAATGTCACCCCTTCTTCCTCAGGAGGGCTTTTTCCTTGCTACGGGGCACGGGATAGAAACATTTTGATCTGAAAAAAAAAACTAATTTTAAGGCAACTGTTGACAAAAGTAAAGAGAAATCAGAAGTTCAGGAACCTGAAAAAAAAAAAGCCTAAAGGATATTCAGCTTCTAATTTCTGATATTCTGCTCTCCTGGATCTACGACATTCTAGATGTCTGACCCTTCTGTGGTCTTTTTGGGCTTGGCCAAGTTCTGGCCTTCTTTTGGTGACGGCCGTGTGCAAGTTCAAAGTTGAAATGTTCAGAGCCAGCCAGCCGTAGCCGAAATATCCTGGTGTTTGTGGCTCCTTTTCTCTCCGTTTTCAAAAAAGGGTTCAGCAGAATTAGACGTAGCTAGTTCAACAAAGAATTTTGCCTATCAGGGAAAAGCCTGTATGTATGTGCGGGTATGTGTGTGTGCGTGTGTGCGTGCCCGTGTGTGCACATGTGAAATACCTTCTCCCTTTCTGGGGGGAAAGACTGCACGAGNCTTCACTGCTGGGGATGGGAAATGGAATTTTAGAGAAACACGGTGGTGATTCAGGTGGACGGGGTTTAGCTGGCTGAAAACGACCATGTTTAGAGTTGTTCTAGGCCAGGCTGGACCGGAAACCCACCGGGACCCAGGACGTGGCAGTAGGCAGGCCCCTCCTGAAGGTGTGGGTCGGGGGTTTCGGGAAGGCTGGCTTGTTTTCAGAGCTCGTGTGCCCAGATGTCTGCTGGCTTCCGGAAGCAGGGCCTGGGGCTCACTTCTCCGGTGGATGGAGACCTTCCCCGAGGTTGCGATTAGCTGCTATAGCAGTGCCTTTGGGGCCCTGGGACTCCGTTCTCTCCAGAAGGGGGGTTTGCATTGTTTTTTTTTTTTTTATCCTCCCTTTTCTGGCATCCTTCAGGGTTCGGGCATCCCGCCTCCTGGTGGCCTGCACCCCTGCTGTGGATGAAAACTCCTCAGCCTTCTCTGACTTGCCCGTTTTCAGGCTCACCAGTTTCCTGAGAAGGGCCGTCAGCACTGCGGGGTCCACGGGTTCCCGAGGCGTTATGGCCCCTGCAGGAAGGAGGGGGGTGTCTGGGGAGGCTGCCTGGGGGAGGCGGCCATGCAGAGCATACCTGTACAGCCCTGCTGTGCCTCTGTTCCCTCTGTCTCGCGTCCTTTGTTGACTTTCCTCCTGCCCCGCCCTGCTTGGCCCCCTGGGCGGGCCTCCCCTGCACAGGGCACCTGCGGGCCGGAGGGGTGACTCAGTGGGACCGGCCGCCCAGCAGCTGGGCGCCCTCTGAACCTTGGACCTGGAATCCTGTACGGAGAAGCTGGAGTCATCTGTCTTACGCAGAAACACCGGTGCCGCCCGCCAGGTGCCTTCCCCCCGGGCCTGGCCGACGTGGCTGCCGAGTGACCTTCCCGATTCCGGAGCTTCAGCGCTACGGGCTCTTAAATAAAACAAACAAAAAACAAACCCTTTCTGCGTGACCCACGTGTGCGTCCGTTTGGATGTTTTCTGAGACGGAGGCCAGCGTGGTGCCTTCTGGTGATCAGGGGTGTGGGCACAAGGCTTGGAGGGGCGCAGGGGGAGGCGCCAGGTCCGGGCTGTTTAGGGAACAGCCTAGAAAGGAAATGGTGCTGGGGGAGAGGGGGCCGTTTCCCTACGTCTGTGTAGGCACATCTGAACACTTCCTGGACGCTGCTGCATTGGCGAGGAAAGACTCAAGTTTTTTGGAAAATCTTGGGGGTTTCTCCAGAGAAGAGAGTGTCCCTGAGTGCTGGCTTCTCATTGCCTCCTACCTGCCTGGCTTGGCTTATGTCCGGGAGGAACAGGAAGGGGCCAAGCCCAGGCTGGGTGCGCCGCCCAGCGAATGCCAGGAAGGAGGACTCCTGTTTGCTTCCATCCTCTCTGGTGTCCCTGCAAGTTCTGGAGGGGGACCAGCTTGGTGGGTGGTGCTCTACCCTTAACTCTTCCCAGCAAAGCAGCCCCTGTTCGTCCCTCTCTTGCAGCTGCAATCATCCCGGGTGACTCTTTCTCCCAGCAGGGCTGCAGGGAAGCAAGCCCCCCACCATGGGAAGGTCCCATGCAGGAGGGTCTCCTGCGGGGTAGGGTCCTTCGGACACCCAAGGCAGGGCCAGGCTGGGGGAGCGGAAAGGAAGCATGTTCCAGAGTTGACGGGTCCCCCAGGACTGGCAGATCATCTATTTTGGGGCATTCAGTTGGGGATCAACCCCGAGGGTGCCCCCTTCTACACAAAACCCACCCTTCCTGGTGTGCCATTCGTACCTACAGAAGGCCTGAAAGGAGAGAGGATCAGCCCCTTCCCTGTACTGCCCGTGTGTGCTCTCCTGAGCGTAGTCATGCCGTGGCTAGTCTCAGGTTGCGTGGGGCTGCGGGAGACATTGAGGCATTGCTGCAAAGTGACATGTTATGAGGAATTGACACATTGTCCCTGAAAGTCTTGTCTCCCCTCCCTGCCCCATCCAGTGGGATTCCTGTGTCTGGATGCCATTTAAGTGGGATCAGGGGGGAGATGATCCAGAAGAGCAAGGTCCAAGGGACACCATGTGCCCACGCCCCAGACCTGCCGGTGAGACTGTGACAACCATTTCAGCAGACTGGACATTGGTGTTGTCATTTCCTGAAGAGGGAAGAGGAGGGGAGGAGGGAAGGGGAGGGAAAGGGGAGGGCAGGGGAGGGGAAGGGACTCTGCACCGGGAGAGCATGGTAGCGCCCGGAGCCTCCTCTGTGAGGACGCCATGCTGCCTCGCGGCCCAGCCTCCTGCAGCCACCACCCCCTGCACACCTCTTTCCAGAGCAGCGGACTCAAGAATTTGCAGGACCCGATATTGCTTACATTTCTCACCACTAACAGTTCCCTGGGTCTCTTGGGGTTAAGTCTTGTCTTAGGCAATTAGGTGGTTTCATCCTCTGAGGGCGGGGGCGAGTGAGCTCCGGGGCCTGGGAGGCGTCTGCAGCAAGCCACCCAGTGCAGATAAAGGGTCTCCCCCAGCAAGGTCCCCGGATGGCTCCAGCTGAGACAGGTGGGGACAGGGCTGACCTTGAGCCTGACCGTGCTGGCATCTTGAAACATTCTTGTGGTTTTACGAGTCCACTAAGGAACACTTGATGTGGACTCAAGGGCACACGGCACACAGCTAATGAGCACAGGGTTTATTTTGCATGATTTTGGGGAACCAGCCAGACTCTGAGGTTGACGTGAGCCATGCCCCTCTATTGCTGAGTCTTTGGCCCACCAAATAGCTGGCTGTGGGTCTCCTTGTAAAGTGGATTCAGAATGAGCAGAGGTGAGGGGTGCCTGGGTGGCCCAGTCAGCTAAGTGTACCAGTCTTGGTGTAGACTCAGGTCATGATCTCACAGGTTCATGGGTTCGAGCCCCGTGTCGGGCCCTGCGCTGACCGTGCTGAGCCTGCTTGGGATTCTCTCTCTCCTCTCTCTCTGCCCTCCCCTGCTCACGCGGTCTCCATATCTCTCAAAATAAATAAACTTAAAGAAAATGTGCTGAGGTGAGACACCGTGTTAGGTCTTCTCCGGGTGTGGTTGGTATGCATATCTGCAAGCTCTGTTCTCCTGGGGCTGGGCTTTCCAGGAGCTACACAGTCAGGATGGGAAGACGGAAAGCTCTAGCGTGTTGGCTGCAGTGTTTAACCTCCAACTTGTCCTGGGAGCTGGGGGAGGCAGGTGGGAGTGTGGGGAGCTCTCCCCTGAGTCTGTGGGAAGACCAGCTGAGGTGCTGAGCATGGTCAGAGTGGGGTAGCGGGGGAAGGATCGAGAGGCAGGTGGCCAGACCCGCATGCGATTCCTGACCTGGCTGCCTACCAGGTCTGGGACCCCGGCCTCACTGCTCTCAATGGCCGTATGGGAGCAAGCCCTGTGATCGCTCAAAGGAATAACCTGGCAAAGTGCATGCTGCACATGCCTGGCACAGAGTCACTCAGGAAATTGTCGCCGCCGCCACCAGAAGCGTTTGAATCCCTCCTGTGGGCCAGGTGTGTTCATATCCACGGTCTTGTTCAGCTCTTGGGAGATTCTTTTCCTCAGGTGTCCTTCTTGGAACCCCCTAGGGGTCCACCCTGGTTCCCACGGAGAGCTGCGCCTCCTCCTCCCGGGCTCCCCTTGGGAAAACACGTCTCCTGCTGGCCTAGCGCTCTAACAGCCTGGGAGTCCAGCCAACCACGTGGGGAGGCTGGGGATGCTCTTGGTCTCCTAGAGAACCAGGATCAGGAAGGTTTTGTCACTGCGGGGTCTGCTGGTTAAAGGGGATGGGACAGGTCTTGGGCTGTGTGTCCCTTGCTCTCGAGCACTTTCCCCTGAGGTAAGGAGGCAGGGAGGTCCTCTTCAGAGACCATAGCAGCTTACTTGTGGGATGGCCTAAGATATCTGAGCTCTGGCTCAAGGACACTGGAGGTCACACATCCCAAAAGGCACCCACACTCTAGAGGGCCCCATTCTGTCTGTGGCCTCTTCATGGTGCCCTTGACCTTCCCTTTTCAGATCTCACACTAGAACTCTCTGTCTGCATGTTCCTGGCACCCGGGTATCATGCCTGGGCCCGGGTGTGCCCTACACCTTGGCTGGAGAGCAGCGAGGGATAGGGGGGTGGGGGCTGGGGTGTCCGGAGGCCTGTGCGAGGCCCCTCCCCATGAGGACCAGGCAGGGATGCAAGAGGAGGGGTACAGGCTGCGGGTCGGAGCCTCTGCTGAAATCCTGACCTGGCGCAGCATGCGTCGGCAGTGGGTGGGGACCGGACGTTGGCTGCACATTGGGGAAAACAGCGTGTGTGGTGTCCGTCCTAGTTGTGAGTGTTGTACAACGTGAGAATCGATGGTGGAGAGGCAGACAGAGGCCCACACATGATGACGAGCCCGCTCTGGGTGCCCGAGACATTAGGACGGATCATTTGCCAGATTGGAGTCTGGTTCACAAGGGATCAGTCATGTCTCATTTTTGAAAATCAAAGATGTAGTAGGGACGTGCTTTAAAATTGCCACTGTTTTGAGATAGCGCTGTTTTTCTTTATAATGACTCACGTTATAAGATGCGAGACCATTATTGATTCAACTTGACATCAACCCTTGTTTTCTGATGCCCTTTCTCTCTCTCCCAAGTCCCTTGAGGACTTGGTGGAGAGCCGTGTACTTTTCTTAATTTACTTGGAATCGCTATCCATGGAAATAATTGCTGGCATTTTCTGGAATAGAAGGGGAAGAACAACAGAGTTGTATGCTATGGAGATGGGATAATCTCATTTTCATCTGAAAGCTACCCCAGGGCCACATCACTCTGCCTCGAGAATCAGTCCACGTTCACCCCTTGCTTGTGGAGAAGCTGTGAGGTTGAGGCCGATCAGCCTGGAGATGCCCAGTGCCTGTCTTGGACCCTTTGGCTGAAACAAGTGTCAGCTGCCCACACCTTGTGTGTGTGTGTGTGTGTGTGTGTGTGTGAGAGAGAGAGAGAGAGAGAGACCGAGAGAGACAGAGAGAGACAGAGAGAGGATTGAATGAGATAAGGTGCACATGGTGGGTGCGTGATAATGGGATGTCACTGTATGACACATTCAGCAGGTGTTCAGGGACCCACAAGACATGATGCAGGGTCGGCTGGGCCACAGAGGTGAATGGTCCAGACACCCTTCTGTCTTGGAAGGCTGGTAGAGTAGAAGGAAGAGGTTTACACACAGAGCCCCATCTTGAGCATCCTCTGCTTTACCAAGACATTAGCCTGACTAGAGTATGAGCTGCTATTGGCTGTGTTTTATATAGCTTCAAGACACCGTCTTATGAGCTCAGGCTCTGGAGCCAGACTCGAGTCCTGGTTCTAATATTTACCACCCACGGGACCTTGGGGGCACTGCTCTTACCTCCCCATGAGCCCCTCTGCTCATCTGTAAAAGGGACACAATAATAGCACCCACCTCATAGGGGCCTTGCCGAGTGGGTGCGTTATTCACACTAGTGTGTTAATGTGCCCGGCACCACTCAAGTACCTTCGGGTATCATTTCTCCTCTCCAAGCTGGGAACCTGAAGTATGGTCGTGGCCTTGCCCAGATCCAAAGCCCTGAGTGCTGTGCACAGTGCTGCATCCCTACCCAGTGTTGGGTCTCAGTCCCAGCTCAGGGGACCATGTCCCAACCAAGCCATGCAGCCTGGAGCTCCTGCTACAGCCAAACAGTTCCAGAAGCCCAGAGATGGTGCGGGCCATGAGGGCTCTCTTGAGGCTGTTCTCTTTCCCCCTGGGCAGGGCGTTTGTGGCAGCAGGTGCTCCGGGCTTGGGAGAGTGGGGTCCACAGATGTAACCCCTGGGCAGAGGGGAGACGGGAGAGCAGGGTTGGGGACCGGAGGCTGCAGAAGGGCCTTTCTTTAGCTGGAAAAATCCAGCTCCTCCTCTGGGATGACAAGAATGCTTTCCTGAAAGGAGAATGGGTTCACCCTTGGGGACGCAAAGTCAGGTTGGAAGAAAGATCGGACCCGGGGAGGGTGTCTTCTTAACATCTACCTCTTCCCGTCCTTACTGTGGGCCCTTCAGAGGAGCCAACCTCAGGGTGAGACCGGCCTACGGTCCCAAGGGATCCCACAGCCCCCAGGGGGTACTGCTTTCTTTCCTGCGGGGGTGCCTATTCCTCAGATGTGGGGTTCTTGCCCAGATTTGTTGGGCGATCTGATTCCAGCTACTCTGTTCCAATCTCTTCTGAGCATTTGGGAAGTTGTGGTCCACGCGTCTCAGAATTGGCCCCGGAACGTGTGGCCACTACACGGGCATCACCTGGCACCAGCGTCTTCTCGATTCACCTAAAATAAGACTTGGGATGTTACGGGAAAACATTTCAGACCGACTTAAATAGAATTTTGATAAAAAGCGGATTCATTATAAAAGTGATTTCTTTCATTGGTGAATTTTGGAAGAGATAATTAAAAAGGAGATGAGATAAGTTAACCAGGGAATAGTAACCCTCAACTTTTGGGTTGTGTTCCCCTCTTACCTTACCCACGTTCCCCCACCCCCACTTCTTCCCTTCTCTCTCTCCCCCTTCCCTTCCGTCCCTTCCCCTCCTTCCTCCTTTCTTCCCTTACCATCCCCTCCTCTTCATTCCTTTCTGTCTCTTCCTCTCCCCTCCCTCACTCCTCCCTTTCTCCTTCCCTTCCCCCTTCTCCACTTCCTTCTTTCCTTCCTTCCTTCTATCCATCATTTATCCACTCATCATTTGCAAACATGTAGTGAATACACACTTATGCCAGACTCTGTGTTAGTTGGGAGGTTCAAGAAGTTGAGTCTAGAGAAAGACCAGATGCAGGACATCCAGGAAGATGGAGAAGGGCTGTGAAAGGCACTGGGGGCTGGGGTGGGGACTCGGAGGCCCTGACAAGGGAGGGACCAGCTTTGCTTGGATGATGAGTGACCTCTGGACTTGTGTGGGGGTGACTTTCACATTCTTCCTTTACAAAATTGGGGCATAGCACTGGATTTTTTGCACTCAGTATTATGAGGATTTTTGGTGCTGCTATAATGAGCATTTCAGTTGTCCGCAAATATTTAAGACAATTCTTTATTTTTGGATTAAAATTTTTTTTCTTAAATAGTTTGTTGTCAAGTTGGTTTCCATATAACACCCAGTGCTCATCCCAACAAGTGCCCTCCTCCATGCCCATCACCCCCCTTCCCCTCTCCCCCACCCCATCAGCCCTCAGTTTGTTCTCAGCATTCAAGAGTCTCTGATGGTTGCCTCCCTCCCTCTCCCCAACTATTTTTCCCCTTCTTCTCACCCATGGTCCTCCGTTAAGTTCCTCCTAATCCACCTATATGTGCAAACATATGGTATCTGTTGTCCTCTGCCTGACTTATTTCGCTCAGCATACCACCCTCAAGTTCCATCCCTGTTGCTACACATGGCCAGATTTCATTCTTTGTCATCACCATGTAGTATTCCATTGTATAGATAAACCACATCTTTTTATTCCATTCATCAGTTGATGGACACTTAGGCTCTTTCCATGTTTTGGCTATTGTGGAGAGTGCTGCTATGAACATTGGGGTCCATGTGCCCCTATGCATCAGCACTCCTGTATCCCTTGGGTACATTCCTAGCAGTGCTATTGCTGGGTCATAGGGGAGTTCTATTGTTAATTTTTTGAGGAACCTCCAGACTGTTTCCCAGAGGGGGTGCAACAGTTTACATTCCCACCAACAGTGTACGAGGGTGCCCGTTTCTCCACATCATGGCCATCATCTATAGCCTCCTGATTTGTTCATTTTAGCCACTCTGACTGGCGTGAGGTGGTATCTCAGTGTGGTTTTGATTTGCATTTCTCTAATGATGAGGGACGCTGAGCATAGTTTCATGTGTCTGTTGGGCATCTGGATGTCCTCTTTGGAGAGGTGTTTGTTCATGTCTTCTGCCCATTTCTTCACTGGATTATTTGTTTTTTGGGTATGGAGTTTGGTGAGTTCCTCATAGATAGATTTTGGATACTAGCCCTTTATCTGATATGTCATTTGCAACTATCTTTTCCCATTCCATCAGTTGCCTATTTAGTTTTATTGTTTCCTTTGCCGTGCAGAAGCTTTTTATCTTGATGATAAAACTTGGGACCTTGATGAGGGCCCAATAGTTCATTTTTGCTCTTGACTCCCTTGTCTTTGGGGATGTGTCAAGAAATTGCTGCAGTTGAGGTCAAGGAGGGTTGTTTCCTGCTTTCTCCTGTAGTGTTTTGATGGTATCCTGTCTTACATTGAGGTCCTTTATCCATCCATTTTGAGTTTATTTTTGTGTATGGTGTGAGAAAATGATCTAGTTTCATTCTTCTGCATGGTGCTGTCCAGTTCTCCCAGCACCATCTGTTAAAGAGGCTGTCATTTTTCCATTGGATACTCTTTCCCACTTTGTCAAAGATTGGTTGGCCATACATTTGTGGGTCCAATTCTGAGTTCTCTATTCTATTCCACTGGTCTATGTGTCTGTTTTTGTGCCAATATCATACTGTCTGGATGATTACAGCTTTGTAGCAGAGGCTAAAGTCTGGGATGGTGATGCCTCCTGTTTTGGTTTTCTTATTCAATATTACTTTAGCTATTCGGGTCGTTTGTGGTTCCATACAAATTTTAGGATAGTTTGTTCTAGTTTTGAGAAGAATGCCGGTGCAATTTTGATTGGGATTGCATTGAATGTGTAGAGTGCTTTGGGTAGTAATGACATTTTAATAATATTTATTCTTCTGATCCATGAGCATGGAATGGTTTTCCATTTCTTTGTGTCTTCTTCAATTTCCTTCATAAGTTTTCTATAGTTTTCATCATACAGATCTCCTATATCTTTGGTTAGGTTTATTCCTAGGTATTTTATGTTTTTTTGTGCAATTGTGAATGGGATCAGCTTCTTGATTTCTCTTTCTGTTGCTTCTTTGTTGGTGTAGAAAAATGCAACCAATTTCTGTATGTTGATTTTGTACCCTGCATCTTTGCTGAATTCATGGATCAGTTCTAGTAGGCTTCCGGTGGAGTCTGTCGGGTTTTCTATGTAGACCATCATGTAAGACAATTCTTTAAATGAGAGCATTAGAATTGGATTTTGTAGGATTGCTACTGAGGGACCCTGTCTCTAAGGCTATTGGCTATTGGCTAAGGAGGGGACAGGCTCCAGCACCAGGTACATGAGCAAGGCCTCTGGGGCTGCACTGGCCCCCAAGTGGGGCTCAGATAATGGTCTTTTCCTCCCCTTTATGCCACCTTCCAATTATTTCAGCCTGGCCAAGAGGAGGCTGAGGCCCGTGTGAGCACAGAGCTCAGCCCGCCATGGTCCGTTCTTACCTCCACGTGACCAGGGGGCTTCGGCTTGCTGCCAGGCCCACGGTCACCACTAGGCTGTGTGTGGTCCTGACCCTCTGCTGTCCTTCCCCTGACGGACAGCTGCTCAGTGATCGTCTGTGCCTCACTGACCAGAGCCCATGGAGGGTCAGCTGCTGGCCACATGGAGCTTGACCGGAGAGGGTTCTGTTGCCAAAGTGAGCTGAAGCCCCCACACCCCTCAGAGCTCTGCCAGCCTCGCCCACCCACCGTAGGTATTGCCCCACAGGGAGACACCCCCTCCACCCACCATTGATGGTTCTGATGTGCAGACTGGGTTCAGAAACACCAAGTTTCCTTGAGCTTTGCCTGGCCCTGAAAACAGCTGTTGTGTGAGGTTTGGATTCCGTCTGATTTGTTCTCCGTCTAGTTGTCCCTGAGCCACTGACTTGAGACACTCACCCCTGTGATATACTAAGTTCTGTGTCAAAGTTTTATGTTGAGAGCTTTTGCGTCTTAGCTCCGTGGTATTGGTAACTGTCCAGGTCCTAGGTCCCAGGTCCCACCCCAGGTCTGTGCCGGAGGGTCCAGCGCTGCTGAGCAGGACGACACCGGGGGATTTGTCCCATGGGGTCCTGCAGTCCAGGGTCCCCGTGCCACATACGCTTGAGTAGCCTCGGGGGCCTAGAGTCTATGGAATTCCGACTGTCTCCTCCACGGGAGGGCAAGCTCCCCTTGAGGCCCGAGCACATGTACCCACCACGAGCAAGACTCAAGAGGCCCCTGGTCTCCTCTTCCTCCAATTCTTTCTTCTGCACCTGTGCCTTGTCACTCCCCCGCCCCATCCAGCGGAAGGTGCCGGTGTGTGTGTGTGTGTGTCACAGTACACCTGACCCATGTCCCGACTGCGAAGGGGGTGGACACTGCACTCCGGGCAGAGTGGATACGAACCCATCTATAAAGAACCCCACATTCACCATGTGAGGCTACCAAAGGGAAGTACCTTAAGGTGCTTCCTAAAAGCAGCTCAGGGACCAAGGGACTCAGGAGTCTGATAGCCTTGAACTTCCCCCTCAGGGGGACCGGGAAGCCCTGGGGAGAATAGGGACCCCACCTCACCGGCTGTGGCCAAACGTGGCTGTGGGTGCTGGGGCTTGATGGCACGTCTCTCGGTCACGGGCCCGAACGTGCCTGCCCTGGGAGGAGGAGGTACGGGAGCTGCGTGTTCCGTGTGGGGGTGCCAGAGCCCCCAGAGCAGGGGTTTGGCAGCCAGGCCAGTGGCCCACTTGGGGACCACCGTGAGGTCCACTGAGGCCACGGCCACACAACCTTGAAGACGCATGAGAACTCAGAGGCTTGTGGCCTGAGACTCTGCATTTCCAACAAGCTCCCCGGAGAGGCCGGAGATACTGGTCTGCAGAACCACATCCTGAAAAACAAGAGTTTAGGTGGCTTTCCTCCTGTACCTTGCTTCGTGGTCATCCCTCAGCTTTCTGAGGTCACCTCTGACCTGTCCCCTCTTCCGCAACAGTCCCCAGGGACCATGATGAGGAGCCACAGGGAGGTCCTAGCCGGACGGTTCCCACGTGCTCACTCCACAGACCGTCCCTGATACCTGAGGCCCGGCGCCCTGGAGGGGGGTGGGGAGCGGGGACTCAAGTGGGGTGATGGCTTCCTTCCTGTGCCCACGAGGGTCACCCTGGTTGGAAGAACAGGGTTTCCGGGATGGCCAGTGCCAGGAAGAAGGCCCTGATGTCCGAGAAGCACCCCAACAGTTGGTTGCCAAAGCACACGGATATATGGCTTTTTCTCACGAGCAGAAAAGACTTAAAAAACAAAACAAAACACACACTACAGTTTCCTTTCCTTCTCGGCAACCTACAAGTGAAAAAAAAAATCTCCCATTCAGGAAGCGAGGGTCTAAGCCCTTTGAGAGCCCACGGGGCACTGAAAGCTGGGTCGTCACAGAGGAGATCTCACCTTGGCGTCCCAGCCTGGGTGCCAGCCCCCTCCAAGAGTGACTCAGGCACAGCAGGAACCTGAGGTCATCGGGCATGGCAGGGGCGGGTCAGCGCTTGGGCAGGGGAGGCTGGGCTGGGGCAGGGGAGAGGTCAAGTGTAAAAAAGTGTTGCCAGACGCTTGCTCGCCTGCGTGGCAAAAGAGCTCACTTTTGGGAGAGAAAGACGGGAAATGAGGCAAGTTCCCACCGTCCAGGGAAACGATGCGCGTGGAGGGGAGGAATACAGCAAAGCGTTTGGAAATTAGCCGAGTGGTGACGCAAAGTGGCCCAAGGAAGAGATAGATGCAGAGGAGAGAAAGAGAAAGTGCCCGGAAAGCTTCGGTCGCGGTAGGTAAAAGGTTACAGGCTCAAACTCTGCAAGTAGAGGTAAAGAGTCACGAGGCCAGTGCCAGAGGGTGGTAAACTCGTGTCTTGGGGAGATTTTCAACATTTTCAGTGTTGGGAAGGGGGTGGGAACTTCAGACTGGAGTACCGCAGATGGGTTCAGGGCTTCCCTTGCGCATGAGTGCAAGAGCAAAGGCAAATGGACAGACAGTGGGGTCGGTGTGGTAGGAACCCCTCCCTAAGGAGAAAGAAAAAATTGAAGAAGAGAGAAGAGAAGACTTCAAGGTCACCTAGATATGAGTCCAGCTGCCTACATCCCCCGGTGTTCCTGTAAACTGAAACAACTTAATCAGACTGCATGTTTATGCGTATTACCATATACGGGAGACAAAGAAATAGAAAATGTATAAAAAAAAACCCCATGCCATATGATGTAGGCCACTCAGTTCTTTTGGTTACGAACCCAACTGAGCGGTGCCGGCAAAATAAAGTTGCTTCCTGGAAAGAAAAGTCTCGGTGTCACGACTCTCTGAGCGAGAATCCTGCAACATCGGGAGGGCAGCAGGGTGATGGGCCCCTGACCTTGACCCCCAGGAGAAGTGAGTGACAGGGCAGGGGAGGGCTGCCTGGTTCACCCATCGCGCTGCAGGCTGGGGTGTGTGAGTGGTGCCCAGGGGGCATTTTGGGGCGGTGTGTTCCTTCCTCTGTCCGGTGAGTCGTAGATGCCTTTCCTAGGGCGGGGCCACATGGCACGAAGCCTCTGTGCATCTGAGAAGACTGAGGACACAAGTGATAGAAGTTTGCATCTGACACAAGCAGTCTGAGTCAAGGCGGCTTCCTCACCCGCCTCCCTCTCTCCCTCCCTCCCTCCCTCCGGTGTGTGTTCACCTGGCATTTGCCAGCGGGCACTCCCCAAGCCCCACCTGCCTCTTGCCAGCCCCCCCCACCCCAGTTCCAGATCTTTCCTCAGCATCAAGGTCATCCCCATTTTCTTTGCTTCAATGTCTGCCCTCCCCCCTCTACCCGCCCTGCCTCCAACCAGCTGCTGGCTGCGGGGTCTCGTCACTTCCTCACCACCCCTGCCATCGTAGGCCTTGGTGGCCCTCCTCCCCGCCAGGCCCTCCTCCCCACAGTCTGAGCTCCTGGGGGGAGTCTGAGAGACCCTGGGGCAGAGGCCGGGGAGCTGAAGCCCAAACACCACCCTTTTGAGTGGTGTCAAGCACCAGTGACTCCCCATTGCCAACAGATTAAAAGTCCAAACTCTTTAACTTAGCTTGGGAGGCTCTCCGAAGGCAGCTCTCTCTTCTATTCCCCCATCCCCGCCTGTCTCGGAAGAGACCTTCTGTCCGTGCCTGTCTGTAGCCTGTCCTCAGAGATGCCAGGGCATGCCACGTGGCCCCCCTGCCAGTCAAGATCCAGTTCCAGCCCCACTTTTACATGGTGCCGTGGCACGCCCACCCAGGCCCCATCCCCCGCGACCCTTATTCTCTGAGACGGCCGGGTCCGGTGAGATTTAAGATCCAGGGAGCTCAGGCAGGCCCAAGCCCATGATCGTGGGCTTTCTTTGGAGGCCCGGGGGGTGGGGGGTGGGGGGCGGTGACTGTGGGGGNAGGTCATCTTTGCCTCCTGATTTTTGCCTTCTGTACGTCTCTGCTTCCCTCACCACATCACCCTGGGTGTCAGGTACAACCCAAACTCAAATCACATAAAATACGTGGGGGCAGCGTTCCAGCTTTCTGGGGGACGTGGGGATGTTCCCGAGAGGCCTAACCTGTGCACCGCAAACACATGCACACACTTTTACAAGGGTGCCCTGGACATTCCGGCCTGTAAGCATTCTTTCTGCGCCCCCCCCCCCCCCCTCTACCACTGGAATGTTCCCTTGGCCTCATGTCAGAAGTGTCCAGCCCCCTACTCTTGCTCACGACACTCTTTTTATTTGCCTTCCTGCCTCACCCTGCTTACCCCTCCCATCCCATCACCTCCCCACCCCAACCAAAAAAATATCAAATCCCCTGCTTGTCTTGTGCCTGTGAACAGTGGGTTCGTCCTGTTCCCTGCACCCTCAGGCTCTGGGGACCTCACCTTCTACCACAAGGACTGATCAAACCCTTTCCCATATCGTTGGCCCCGTATCATTGTTTCTCTAGGAAGGCGTCAGCTATTCCTGCCCTCCCCCGCTTCCCTCCCCAGGGAGATAACTTGCTGATGTTATCTCCGACCCCATCAGAGCACACTCGCTGGCCCAGCCTTCCCCATGAGGCTCCCTCCAGTTTCTGTGTGGACACGGGCTGTTAATTCTCTTTGTGCTCAGTGCGGGGTCTCGAGCTGGGGACGGTGAGGCAGTGAGCATTTTTGATAGTGACAATGATGGTAGTATGAGGACATTGCTGGCAAATGAATTTTGGGAGTGTTTTCAAAAAAGGAAAACAATCGATCAGCACTTTCCTGGAAGAGTCTACTCTAAAAGCACCGGAGGACCCAGGCACCTGAAAAGTCTCCTACAAAAGGAGGAGACAAAAGAAGAGGAAAATGAAGGCAGATAAGGAGAAGGGCTCCCAGTATTCCTGAAGGAGGAGGAAGTCCGTCACTGAAGCAAAGCCCGGGCAGAAGGCCTGTAGCTGACTGTTCAGAGTCTGGGCTTCATAGGAAGTGCTGTGATTTCATTCATTCACTCGAAAACAACAACAACAATAACACCCCCCAAAAAACCAAAAGGCCGAGCCCTACTCTGTGCCAGGCACTGTTCTAGGAACTGTGAACACCCTCGTGGACAAAACAGTCTTGGCTTTGGTGTCTGTGGAATTCATACTAAGCAGAAGGCAGACATCAAGCAGATGAAAGTCCCCCGTTGTGGTGAGGGTTCTAAGGGATGAAAGCAGTAGTCAGCCCTGAATTGGATTGGAAGGAACAGGAAGGGATGGGGATGGGACAAGGGAGGCCCAGGAGTGAGCCTCAGGAGAAGTGGCCAGGGGGAGGGAGTGCATCACAAAGGGATACTGTCCTCTCAGAGAGGCTGGAGCCCATTTCCGAGGGTCAGACACGCTCCCTGGGCAGGGCCACCTGCTTCCCAAGAAACCGTCATGGCTCCTTGCAGAGACCACTGTGGGAGACGATGATGATGGGTTTTAGTGGTTCCAATTTTCTAAATGTTGGAATTTCTCTTATGGAGAAGAGGCCTCCGGCATGCACAGTGCTCTGATTTCACAGAGAGCTTGCATCTGGGTCCAGCTTCATCCCAGAAAACGGCACAGTGAGGGCTCGTCACGGCGTGGGGAGTGGTCGGGTTTGCTTCTGCCCCGTAGGGGCAGGCACTCCAGTGTCCTCGTGAGGTGACCGCCAGATCCTTTTTAAGGAGGCAGCCTGCCAGGACTTCCCAGTGAGGAAAGATTTCAAGGATGGCTCTTCCTGGGTATGAACGATTTGAGGCCTAGGGTGATGTTAACCTTCTTCCAGAGAAGTCTCTCCCCTGCTTTTCTGACAGAACGCTTGCGGTACCAGAGCGGGGGCTGCCGCCATCATGCAGGCTCGAGGCCTGGGGTTTCCTAGGTCAACCGGAGGACATGGAACCGAGCCGTGGGCCCACAGCGGGCTGGCTCAGTGCCGGTTTTCCTTTGCTCTGGGGGTGTAACCTCCTGCATAGTAGTTGGCAGAGCGGGGGGTGATCATTAGGGCCCCAGACCGTGGTGGGTGCTGGGCTGTGACGGTCGCCCATGAGCCCACTGGAAGCACAGCTTAGTTTCTAAGCGGATTCATCTGGATCCACCAGCGCCCTCGAGGCAAGAGCAGCTTTGAGAGCTGGGTTTACTGTTCTCTTCTCTGCAACTCTGCTCCATAATTCCCCACTAGCTTGTCATCTCTTTGATGCCTTTAAAAAGAATCTTCCTCTTATAATATCCCATCTTTTTTAAAAATAAAAGCCGTGTTTTTGTTTCGGTGTTTTTTTTTTTTTGGAGGAGGGGATGGTTTTAATGGCCTAATGGGCGATTTCCAGAAGCTGAAGTCTTAGCTACTTCTCTAGGCTCCTCTTTGCTGGGGGCCTCTCATTAGCTTCTGAGATGCCCACGCTGGGAACATGGAGCCCAGCAGAGCTCCTTATGGGGTAGGGGTGGGGAGGTGGGAGAGGGGTGGGGGCAGGGAAAGGCAGAGGAAGGCTGGCTGGGCCCTCGGGCATGTTGGCGAGGCTGGCCCTTCTGGGGCAGGAATTGCTCAGAAACACAGCCTCAAGTCTGAACCTCCCAGGAAGGCTTGAGGGGTCCGGCGTCTGGGCCACACCCAAGGGAGCCTCCAGAATGGGCACCTTCGTTCACCAGCTGGCAAGTCCACATCTCTCTAAGGGCTTTGGGGGCCGGGGACCGTCCACAAGGAGAGAGGAGGCAGCAAGAGCGCCGGACCCAGAGGAACAGAGAGGAGGGATCAAATTGTCTGCATACTTTTAGGGGTCCCCTGCCTGGACCGTTGTTAGGGTACTCTGTGTTTTTCTAAACTCAGGCATTGGTATAGAAAAAGAGGCCCAAGTGGGAAATCAAATGACATCTACATTTCTTCAAAGTCACCTCAAATCTTTTTTTCATCTGTTTATGCATCTTACATATGTAAAAGTGCACATATATAATACCTATGTATATAGTGCCTTCTGATGGCTTCTGCTGCGTCTCGTGGGTGCCTGTGCCAGGGACCCCCTATTTGGCCTGGGACACATTGCATTTAGGTCTCTTTTTATAAATATCCAATAAGAAAGAAGACAGAGGCCATGGGGGATGGTGAATCCAGAGGATCTGGTGACAGCTGGGGGCTCAGGGGCTGGATGTACCCAGGGAGCCCCAGGGACAGAAGCGGAGTATAGGGTTTTTTTCTTTTTCTGTTTTGAGTGAAATGCCATGTGCCCCGCGACGGTCAGTCATCTCTGCAAACCCCCACCCTTCATGCATTTCTGAACTCTTTTGCAGGCGTGCTCTAATTACATTTGGAGGCGCCTGTCCTCTCTCGGTCCTACGCCATGCTGGGGGCACGAGTGGGCTTCCCGAGGGCCATACTCTCATCCAGCCCTTCTCTCCAGGACGCTTATGTGGCTTCCATGTTCCCGTCATTATTAAGGCTTGTTTCAGGTGTATCGTGATGCCTCCTCTCTCATCGCTTCTATGGACTGATTCCCGGAAGTGGATCACGGAAGGCGAAGATTCTTGGTGTATATGATCATCGCTTTTGCCCTTACCAGAGAGTCCCTACCTGTCAGCGCCCCAAGAAGCCACATATGATGATGTCAATCTTGCCTGAGAGCCCCCCTCCCCACCCCTGTTAATGTGCCACACTTCCCAGCCCTAAGGTAAACCCCAGATGCGTCCTGGAGACAGCCCGGGAGGGGAGAGGAGTCCGGGGCGGTGGGGACGACTGCAGACCTCAGAGGATCAGAGAGGAGGGGGCAGACACTAGGGAGGTGTGCTCGCAGTACCCGCTGCTGCCGCCCGGGACAGACCTCTTTCTCTTTTTTTTCTAATGATCACCCTTGGCCTTCGAGTTTATCAGTTCTGGATGCCCAGGAAAACCAGGCTTCTGAGCTTGCAGGGGCTGGGTGGAGGAAGGCCCCCCACCTTCCTCCCGTCCTGCCAGGGCCTCTAGGGAGAAACATGCACCCTGGTGGTGAGCCAGCCGGCCCTGGTACCTATTTTGGGCACCCTCGCTGTCAGGGGCTCTCTTCAACGACACAATTCCACACGTCTACTTTCGGTTGCTAAGGAGCCCATCCTGATCGATTCATTCACTCATTCATTTCACAAATATTTACTGAGCACCTACTATGTGCCAAGTCCAATTTGGGGCACTGGGGACACACTGCCCTACAAAACACACCAAGAAACTTACACCCGTGTAGGCCTCACATTCTCAGGAACGTTCTTGCACAAGGAAGCATTTCGGCACCTTTCACTCTCCTAAATCGTCGGAGCAGGATTTTGTGCTAGAATCCCCCTCCTCCCAGTCGCAACTCCCCCCTTCCCCCAGTTTACCAGCTTNAGCTTCCATCCCGGCTAGCCCTTTGGGGCTGGGTAGATCCCTCCGTGGGGTAGAGCAGAGCTGCATGTTGGCACCACGGAGGCTTTTGTCAGGGGAGGAATTCAGGGCTTAGGGGTGGGCTTCGAGCTGGCCAGATGCAGCCCGCGGTGCATTGCCTGGGACTCAGAGGTCAGCTAAGGGAGCGACAGCAGAAGCATTTAGCTGGAATGTCAGGACCCGAGGCCGTGGCATTGCTGGGGTTGTGAGCTCTGTCTTCAGAAGACCGTAGCGATTGAAAGAAAGACTTGATCCAGTCGCGGTGTCTTCTGGATACTTTCATTTGCATTTTCTCTCCATTACATGGAGCAGGAAATGGGATGTAGAACATATTTGCATGATTGCAATTTAGCACTTCTCGAAAATGTGTAAGTGACTGAGCTCCCCCTCGACGTGTCCGTCACCAGCAAGGCTGCTGTGCAGGGTCGGGGGCCCGGGGTGGGTGGGGGATGGTCTGCAGGTTGGGCTCCTCTTGCTCAGCCTGGGTGGGGAGCTGCCTAAAGCTGGTGGGACCACATTATGGGCCCTGCTCCGGGCCACAGTTCTTCAGAAGGCCGAAGCACTTCCACTGGAATTTGCGCTGCCTGCCTCAACAAACGTGAAACACAGCCCCTTCGCCGCTTTCCCCAGACAAGCCAGTTCCCCCCAGATATTTCTCGGTCTCTTCTACAGATGCGGCCGTTTCAACAAGGGGAGGGGGCGTGTCTCACTGAGCCATATAACTGGTTCCCTCCAGAAATGTCACCGATGTCCCACCGTTAGGAGGGGAGAGAATGTCCTCCTGTGTAAGTGTGTAAGAGTGATGATTAGGACTTTGGGGTGGGGGCAGGGGAAGGTGGCCAGGGCGCGCGAGGGGAGAATCGCCTTCCCAGGACGTGATACACCTGTTCCTAGTTGCCGGCTAAATCTGGCTGTGAGCCCACTGGCCGCCATTCTCTCTCAACGGGGGTGGAGAGACGGATCTGATGAGGGCGGGGCTGGGGCACCGTCCTGTCCCCCACAGAAGACAGTCTCCAGGGTGGGAAAGAGTCACCTCAGGTCTGGTGAAGCTCCCGTGTCCCAGAGTTAGGGGCGGACAGGTGAGGCAAGGGTGATTTCGTGCCTTCCTTGGGACACGATCCCTGCTTCTAGGTAAGAGGGCAGCTGGCGCATCTCCAGGGACATGCTTCCCCATCTGCCACCATGAATAAAGCGGTTAGGGAGGTGAGGGCCTTCCCCAGTGCAAGCACATCTCGGAGAACTAACAAGAGAATATGAATCAGGTTCTGCCATGCAACATGTCAACAATGCACTTTACATGTGCCTCAACATGTAAGCTCCAAAAGCATCCTAGACAGTTCAGGAAGGCATCTTAGCAGCTGACTGAGCCCAGCCTCCGTCCCCAGCCCGGGAACCCCCTTGCCTTCCTACTGGTCATGATCGGTGCCATGCTGACGGCAGTAGTTTTCTTCCTGAGACACAATTCTCCTCAAAAGGACTTTTTTTTTTTCACAAATAGTTTATGGTCAAGTTGGTTTCCATATAACACCCAGTGCTCATCCCCACAAGTGCCTCAAAAGGACAATTCTAAGGGTAGAGGGAAAGCACCAACTCTCCTTCCAGAATGCCTTGGTTTTCTTCTTTCAGACACCACATTTGCATGATGTCAGTATCGTCCAGGGCCTGCAGAAAAGACCTTGGAAGGTGAGAACTGGTTGGGTCACTGTATTTGATTGCTTTTCTGGAGCCCTGTCAAGGGTACCATTGTTTCTAAGCGGTCACTTGAAACATACATGTGGTTGGTTGTCTGGCAGACACAATGTCAAGGACCAGTGTGAGGCCTGGCATCCCAGAGCCCAGCTCTGGCCCCTGCATCCACAAGCTTAGCAGATTTCTCTAAACGGCTTCAGTCAGAACCCATCAAGCTGTGCCTGGAGCCAAGCAGCAGCTGGGTCTGATAGGAAGAAAGAGCAGAGTCCTACAATAAACTGTTGATACTTATCTATTATATGGCAAGTTCACTGGGGGTATGGATTGGCCGCTTCTTCTATTTTGTATCCAGCTCCCTTTCTAGGAGTTGGTTTTCCCCGGAGGGACTCTTAGGGGATGCTTATTGAATTGGAAAACAATCCTCAATTACACACCTCCTTCGAACCAGCTGCCAACCCTGCCTTCAAATTCAAATGGAGATATACAAAGCCAAAGTCGACATCTCCAAAATGTTTTAGGGTAAGTTTATGAATAAGTAACCCTTCATTTAAATCGCCACCTAATTTTCTCTTTCCCTAAGTTATCAGTACCCAGAATTCTAAGTAACTGAGTTTCATTAACCATTCTTAAGTCACTTATTTGACTGATAAAGGAAAACTTTGGCCTTTGAGACTATGTTAGGGCAGGCCAAAGCGCTACTCACAAATAGACCCAAAATACAATAGAGCTCAAGGGCAGAGACGTTTCTTTCTTTCTCACCTAATAGTCCAGGGCACGTGTCCTGGATGGTTGGAGGTGGGGCACAAAGTGCACCGCTCTTTGCATTCCCGTAGGACTCACGCGGAGAGCGGCTCTGCTATTTTCAACGAGTGGCTTCCAGGGTTGCTATTCTGGTCATCATCGCTCCAGCTCATGGGATGTGGGAACGTACAATGCTTTTCTGGGCTACCTGGAAGTCATCCACACCTTCTTTCCACACTGGAAAGAACGTAGCCCCATGGCCGTGCCTATCAACCATGACAGGGAAATGGTGAGAGCTGGTCAACCAGACACAGGACAGCCTTGGAAATGGAGGATGGGTTTGGGAGGGAGAAGAGAGACTCGTCGATCTGGGATCTGGAAGAGATTGTTGGTGTCTCCTTGTCTGATGGCCAGCCTAGCACAAGGCTGAATCTCTCTGCTCATGGGGCTCTGTGCCGCCGTTATGTATCTAAGTGGACTTTCTGGTCTAGGACATTGAGGAATGCTAGACATCGAGTCTACGGGAAGGAGACAGGAAGTGTCTCTGCAGACACATTTTTGGGTCACTTGACAGAACTATGACACAGAGGAGGGAGAAGCTACCTGCATGAGGGAGTCCATCCTTTGTGGTCCTGGGGGACTGGGATGGTGTTGTATAGTCTTTCCCTTTCTTCCCCTCACATTCCTTCTCCCCCCACCCCACACCCCCATCCCAAAAACTTTCTCATCAAACCCTCATTTCCGGCCTAGTGGGGTTTCTAATTGTTCTTGGGCTTGCATATTTCTTCTCTACTTCCCTTGGCACCCCCGTCATCCTGCCCAGCTCCCACCCCCTAGATGCCTAGCTTGGCCTCTTGCGGGCAGTCATACATGGCTTGGGCGGCTATCTTCCCAGCAGCATTGTAAAGCTCCTTGGGTGTTTAGAATCTGTCTTGTCCCCTTATTTCCTTGGGCTTGAGTGCAGTGTAGTGAGTATTCCATAAGCGCTGTGGACAACGGTGTTTGTAAGAACTTGGGGGACTGTGGAGTGACTTGAGTCAGAGATGGAGATGAAAGGGACTCTTAGATGTCAGGGGCAGACGACACTCCCCCTGTGGGCCAGCCCCCAGTGGCTCGCAACAGAAGAGGAGAGAACAACAAAAGGAAAGGCTTCTGACTTGGCTTGGCAGCGGTGAACCCACCTCTGGCAGGGTCGGGTCCTCGTGGGCAGAGCCCCGGGGCTTGAGGCCGTCTGGGCAATGCCAGGGTGCGGGCAGCCTGAGAGATGCTGCTGGAGACTTGGCTACCGTGTTCCTGAAAACACTAGGCTCAGTGGTTAGGACAACAGCTTCCCGGAGGTGAGGAGGCGAGGCAGGGCAGGGATACTCAGAAGGGACCGCTGCCCAAAGCAGGGCTTATGGGAGGGCCTGGGGGCTCCTTTGTCCACCTTCCCTGCTCCATTCCTTCAGGGACCTTTCAAAGGATGCTTCTAGGGGTACAGGGAAAGGGGATCACTTATCTCTTGTGTTCCTTGTGAAAGGATATCAGCTGAGCTCAGCTGAAGTTTAAAGGAGTCACCAGCTGCCCCTAAACTCTGGTCATTTAGGGACAGACAGGTGACAAGCTTGGCCCTATTTGAGACTCAGAGCCTGGGAGCTCAGGATTCCCTGACAAATATCCTGCGGGGTAAGCAGTCTTTCCTCAGCAGGGAGGAGGAGGGGTGCCTGGCATCAGGAATGGGAAAAGCCTAGAAAATACAGGTGCTTGTGCTTCCGCTGTGCGGATTGACCCCTGACCTGGATATGGGACAGGCCTCAAAGCAGTTTCCCTCCGAGATTCCCTCTCCACCCCTACCCCCAGCGTCTTTCCTGCAGGCCCCAGCCCACCCTTCACCCCCCACCCAGGGCCCCCCCTAACCTAAAAAGCAGGGGTGGGTGTTGGCGAAACGTGAGATTCTGGAATGGCATCCACACAATGTTCTCTGCGCAGACAATGCATTTTGTGCCTTTTCTATGGTCCAAAGTCCATTATCAAAATTTCCAGAGCCTTGACCCCCTTGCCTGGGCGCTGTGCCGGGGGTCTCAGGTGCTTCCTGTGACTTAGCACAGAGAAGGATGGGAGCCCTGTCGCCAATGCCTTCCAGTTCTGACGGTTCCTCTCCAACACTTAAGGGGAGGCTGCCAGGGTGCCCAGGGGCCCGTCTCCTAGGGCAGTGCTCCTTGAACTGCCAGCTGCCACCCAACCGTGAGTCATGAAATAGTTCAGTGGGTCTTGAACGGCATCAAAACCACAAGAGAAAATATCCGCCTATACTGCATATAGTAGAGTTAAGTACTGTTTTGTGAAACTTACGTTTCACTTTTGAGTGCACCGATGGGTGTGATGGGTACTCACATCATAGATACCCCTTACTGTGGCCCTGGGTCATGCCTGGAGCGATTCTCAGCTGACCCCGCCTAATCTGGAGTCATGCAGAGGGAGCCCAGAATGGGGTGCGGGGAAGGTCCCAGAGAAAGGGTCGAGCCTTTCCATCTGCTTCCTGTACTAGCTGTGGGGAAGCCCTGCCTCCGTGTCCCCTTACCCCTCGAACGTCTAAGGTCGTTGGACCCAGCCTTTCTGGGCCGAAGAGACCTCCCTGAGCCTCGTGACCCATCACTTCTTGGAAGCAAATCTTGCCACGTATTACCTGGGCATTTGATTAAACGGGATTCAGCAGTTAGCTGGGAAAGTGTCAACGACATGTCCAGGGCTTTTCTTCATCTCTAGAATCCTGTGCATTTCTGAGATGCCCAGACTGGAAGAAGAGGGGTTTGCCTACTGCACCTTCAAAGCCAAAGGTGGGGGAGAGTTGGCCTGCCCCCTTTCTGCCCCCCTCCACCCCACCCCCCNCCCCCCGCTCCACGCCTCCCTCCTTTCTCCCTCCACAGGCAGAGGCAGATTGGAACAGGGCAGCCTTTGGGGAGCTGGACCCCTCCTTTTGATAGGTAAGCCCCACAGGGGCCCAGAAAAGTCCTGGAGGGGCTGGGAGCCATGTTGGGGGTGGGAGGAGCCCTCCAGGACCAGAGTTGGTGGTTTCTGTCTGAGGGACACAGGTGTGGCTAGCCACGAGATACAGGAGTAAAAAAATAAAGACGAAGTGGACAGAGGCAGGGCCTCAAGGGAGGGGGGTTCTGCGAGCTTCTCTGGAGTCAAAAGGGAACAACTAGAGAGACCTCACCAGCCAGGAAGGCATAGGCGTTCCGGCGGGAACCAGGATTTTGTTACTATCTTTCCAAACTGAAGCATCTTTAGAAGCTGAGTTCTCATTTGCCTGCACTACAGGCTGACACATGGTGCGGGAATAGTGCGTGGGGCAACTTCCAGAAGCGTGCTCTCCCTCGGGGCTGGGGATCTATTTTCTGTTCCCAGTTTCTTTTCTTTTCTTTCTTCCTTTTTTTCTGTGTTTCTTTCGGTTTGCTCATTTTTGAGCAGGAAGAGGTCTCCGCGGGCCCAGTGTTTGGGAGGAGACAAAGAGAACAGAAACATCAAGGCCTTCTTCCTCCCGGATTTCCTCGGATTTCACTGGACTTCAGCAAGGGGACCTGACTGAGAGGCAAGGATCCCTGCCCTGCCCGCCCCTGCGAGGCAGAGTGAGGTGTGCTTGGACCAGAGAGAGCTCTCCGAAAGGCTGGCACCCCCGCTATGTGTTTATATGGACTCGGTATATAGTCTACCTTCAAAATACATCTTAGGGTTCCTCCACATTCCAGAGCGTCATGACGCGCCCACACCCCAAACCGTGGGGACCGACCCAGGTTACGTCCTGGGAATGAGGGACCACTGCTTAACCTATGCTGACACAAAATCTTCCCCAAATCTCTCCTTTCAGAACTGAAACGTGGATGAAGCAGAAGAGAAGAAAAATCCTGAGAAAGAGCTATGTCAAGAGAAGCCTGCCCTCCCTTGCGGTGGGGTGGGGGTGGGGGTGTGGGGAGAACGGTGCTACAGCCAAGCTCTGTTCCCCCCCTGGGGGATCCGTGGCGGCCTAGGCTCCCTGCACTCAGGTAGATGAGCACGTGGCAGCTAAGCCTCAAACTCCTTCTAGTTGCTTCTGGCTGTGGGTGCTTTCTCTGGGTTTAATCTGGGTATTCAGAGGAATGGCAGGGAGAAGGGAGCATCAGTCAGCTGACAATGCCAAAGAACCTTCCAAGTCTTTCCACGGACTGGCTTAGCACTTGAAGACTCTTTGCTGTTCTGACTTGAGCTTCTTTCTTAATCTTTCCTGTTGCTTTTCTGTTTTCTTTTCTTTTTTTTTTAAAATCTTTAAAAATGTTTTATTTATTTCTGAGAGAGAGAGAGTGGGGGAGAGAGAGAGAGAGCAGGGGAAGGTCAGAGAGAGAGGGAGATACAGAATCTGAAGCAGGCTCCAGGCTCAGAGCTGGCTGTCAGCACAGAGCCCAATGCGGGACTCGAACGCTCGGACCGTGAGATCATGACCTGGGCCGAAGTCGGACGCTTAACCGACTGAGCCACCCAGGCGCCTCTCCTGTTGCTTTTCTTATAAAACCCCTGTTCCCATGCCCCAGTGATGGTTCAGACCACGCAATTCCTGTCTGTGGCCATGGCCACTCCAGTCATCTGAATGTCTGTCGTGGCCTTTCTATCTGGCCCAGGCCAGGAGCCCTCTCCCCTTTCCCAGTCCATCATGACGGATTCTAGACAATTACACTGGGCTCCCATTCTATCACTCCCTCTTCTTCTCCCCTACATTTAAATCTCGTTGTTTAAAGCTTCAGGCTATGAAGTAATCTCTACTTTCTGCAGAAAATACGAAAAGTACGGAAACGTATAAAGAGGAAAAGCCATCCCTGGCCCCTTCCTGACATAGCCACCCTGTACATCTTGGTGGGTTTGCTGCCTGTCTTTTTTCTATGTGTCCGTCCATTATACATGAGAGTTCCTTAAAACTAATGTCACGCTGTCAATGTAGTTTCTCACTTTAGCCAGTTAAGAGTATAACGCAAGTATTTTCCCATCAGGGTTCTTCCCAAACCTGACGGTTCATGACCACACAACATCGTCTTCAGTGAGGGCATGCCATTAATTCCATTGTGGGTAGTTCCCAAAAGGGTTGTGCTCACGGACAGCCCCGTCAGCAGCATAGGACAGTGCCCGCGTCACTTCTGGTGTCACTGTGGTGTCTGAGAAGCAGGCACCCAGATGCATTTGGATGGATGGGGGCAAATGCCAGTGTGAAGGAGAAGGTGGGGAGGGGGCTGAGCCAGCAGAAGAGCCTTCAGACGGAAATTTGGGCAGGCGAGAGAGGAAAGGGTTGTGTAAATGTGGCTCAGACTGTGGCATGATTCTAAGAATGTTTTGAGCAGAGGGAGGGACCCTTCAAACCAATGTTTCTTGCAAGAATGGGCTGGCCTGAGGACCCTTGTCACTCTCAAGCTGTGCTTGGGACCCTCAGTCATCATGAGGGGGCAGGCAGCTAGAGCTGTCAGTCAATTCTGCTCCCTGGGCAGGCTCCCAGGAAGGGGACCTGAGCAGCTCCCCTCGCCCATCCAGTCCCTCCTCCACCCTGCTTCACCTCATCAACTGTGAATATAATTAAAATACACAATTATTAACTGCAAAGATGGCGTGCCTTTTTCTGATCAATCTTGAGACCAAACATTTATCATGAACTTAGTTACACATTTGTATTTCTTCTAAAAGTTGTATACCTGGATTATGTTTGCCCAGGATTGTCTTCCTTATTTATATATAAAAATATTTGCTGGATTAAGCCTTTCGGCTCTTTGTTCATTTCCTTAGAATATTTTTAACCAATTTATCATTTCCTTTTATGCTTTGTGCAGGTTGTTTTTGATATGTTTTTAGATAATTCCTTCTGTTGTGATCATCACTTTCATTTACTTAATGATCAAAAAGCTTTTGCTAGGGGCACCTGGGGGGCTCAGTCAGTTAAGCATCTCACTTCGGCTCAGGTCATGATTTCGTAGTTCAGGAGTTCGAGCCCTGCATCGGGCTCTGTGCTGACAGCTCCGAGCGTGGAGCCTGCTTCAGATTCTGCGTCTCCTCCTCTCTCTGTCCCTTCCCTGCTTGTACCTGTCTGTCTCTCTCTCAAAAATAAAACATTTTTAAAAATTTTAAAAAAGGCTTTGCTCACCTAGGCTTTAGTTAAATATACACAAATATTTCCTTCTAGATATTTTTGGATTCATTTTTTAAAAATTTAATATACTCAGATTTTTTTGAGTGTGTGTTATGAAATAGGGTTCAAATTTGATTCCTTCCCCTTCCCAAACAGCCATGTTTTCCAATTTCACTTTTAGGTAATTCAAACAGTATCCATTGCTTTCTGGTATTTCATTTCTCAGGTTTAAGTTTTTTTTTTGTTTTTTTTTAATGTTTTATTTATTTCTAGGAGAGAGAGAGAGAGAGACAGCGTGAGCAAGGGAGGGTCAGAGAGAGAGGGAATCACAGACTGAAACAGGCTCCAGGCTCTGAGCTGGCAGTTAGCACAGAGCCCGACGCGGGGCTCGAGCCCACGAACCGCGAGATCATGACCTGAGCGAAAGTCGGACGCTTAACCGACTAAGCCACCCAGGCGCCCCACTCAGGTTTAAGTTTTTTAAAAACATATAATAGATTTCTAGACTCTGCCCCAGTCTTGCATCAGTGACACATTATTTTAATTTCTGTATCAATAATAATACAGGTGGACGTCTCTCGGGGAAAGTGCCTCCTTGATATTCCCTAAACAACTCTTAACTATTCTCCTCTTATCTTTTTTTTTTTTCCTCCTTCCAGATCAGCTTTAGAATCTTTCATCAAGTTAAAAAACATCCCACTGGGATCTAGTTAGGCTTTCATTTCACCTAACAGTTACTTTGGTGAGGATTAACAGCATTAATATATTGAATGTTTTCAATCCAAGGTTATGTCTTTCCATTAACTTTTCTCTTTTATCAATCTCTGTAAAAGGTTTGTGTTTTTAATATAGGTCTGACATTTTTCCTTAGTGTGGTTTCTGATGTTTTTCAATCCTCTCAATATACCCCTATATTTTCTGCTTTTTGTTGGAATAGAGGAAAGATAATGGTTTGGGAGATTTTGGTATATTCATCTTGTATTTTACCACTTCCTTAATGTCTTATTAATACGAAGAATGTTCCAATTGATGCTCTTATAGTATCTTGGTGCGTAATCATATTATAGTCTACGGGACTATAGAAAAGAGTTTCCTCCTTTCTACCAGGTGTGGGGCTATTGTAGAGTGAATTTCCAAGTTATGGGATTGAATTTATTTTGAAATTTCAAGAAACGTTGTAAAGGATAGCCTGTGATTGGGGGCACGGTTATCAAAATGCAGACTGGGTTTAAGAAGCTTGAGAACAGTGCTCTTCTGGAGTCCCCGATGAACAGGGTGGGCTCTATTTCAGGGGGGGTCCCCTTACTGTGCCCAGCTGATATCTCTGCCAAATGCTAGGAGTGTGGTTACTTCAGGATGCTGGGTAGGTGCTTTGACAGGCAGTGGGACTGAGATCTTCTAGGAAAGCTGAGAATCCTAACAAGGCCATGGGTTGGAAGAACACGGGGTTGCAAAAGCACACACAGGCCAGCGGGACCCAGGTGTCCCCTCAAACACACCAACCAGCAAAAATCAACCCTAAACAAACCCTTTAGATGCTTTTCAAAGTTCTAATCATTGTGCCTTCCCATCAGCTGTTCAAGAGGATGTTTCCCGACCATTGGTTCATGAACTCTGAGAGGCACATGAAGGAATTAAAGAAGATAAATACCCAGTTTTAAAAACCTAAAAGTTTTTTAAAAACAATTTCCCTTTAAGGCCAAGTGTGGATGCTCTGTGCGTATATTGGTTGCAGCTGTGGAGTAGCTCGAGGAGACTCTTGAGCATCTTCAAAACGTATGTCATCCTTGGGTGGCCTCGCTCTCGCTGCCAGGTGCCGTGATGCTTTCTGACCACCAAGCAGTCTCAGTTCTTTTCCTTAGTCCTTCGTTATTTGCTATCGACCCCCAATGGCCTTGTTAGTTAAAAAATAGGGATCAAAGGGAATCCTGGTGCTGAATTACAAGTTACCGCAGAGCACAAACATAGAAATAATTCTCCAGATGTGCTGCAGGATAACCCTTCCCAGGTCCCCAAGTGGCAATCATCTCATCAAAATCCTCAGCTTGAGCAGCATTTTGAAGTACCCTTGCACCAAGAGGCCTCTGATACCTCAAACACCATTGTTCAAAAGGAAAACAAATGTGCATTTCAGGGAGGCAGGACTCAAAGCCTCACTTTGTTGCAGCGTGAGGTTTGTGGAAGTGCGGAATACGCGCATTCTCTACCATTCAGAAACAAAACATAAAAAGCATGAGAGCAAACTCACGTAATTAAAAAAATCCCATCTCTCTGCAGCTTTGATCTATTTTTCAGACTGCGATGGGTAGTTAAATTTGAACTTTATGTTTTATGTTTTTTTGATTCCTCCAAACCAAACACAATAGAGATTTAAACCTATTTGTTGACTGAGCTTTTTATTCTAGCCGATATTCTGAGAACAGGTATAACCTCTAAACCTTAACCTTTAAACACATTTCTGAAATTACCCTAAAATGCTCAATTAATGCAAAGTAGTGTCCTGTATCTGCAAGAAATATATGTTTTCTGAAAACAAGATAAGAAGAAATCCATGTTTTCAAAATGCCACCCCAGTAAGTGTGGACATGAGGTCTGAGGACACTGGTCGGAGTGTGGGGGCAGAATTTGTAATAGCTCATTGAAAGGAGGGTCACTTGTCTATCCAGGTACTTTTACCTGGCAATGAGGTCACATTATTTGTATGAGGAAGAGCTCAGCTACAGTGGGGGGCTTGTGTCTGGTTCCCCTAAAAGTGGGTCCAAGTCACTCTCAAATATGAATGAAGTTTCAGACTACACCCCATGTGCTTGAACTGGAAATTCTTATCCGAGAAATGCCTTGTTCTGATGCTAAAGTACAGACTTCTTACATGCATCAGCACAGGGATCCAAACTGGTCTCGTTCAGCATATTTCAAAGCCTTTTGTTAATCAATGGAGCCAAAAGTCCACACAAGCTATACAGCCTTAGGTTGTTTCTACAAGATGTTTTCTTGGGATGATAACCAGCAAGCCAATTCGTTTATAGGCCACTGTGCTTACAGTATTTTCGTGGGTATGTGGTAGCCGAAGACAGCTATGGTTGGGTTTCATCAAGAAAGAAATGACATTTCTCCCTCTCTCTCTGACCCTCCCCTGCTCACGCTGTCTCTCTCTCTCTCCTAGAAATAAATAAAACATTAAAAAAAAAAAAGAAAGAAATGACATTGAAACTTAAAAAAACTTAAGAATTAGAAAAGCATGAAAGTGACTGCTTACTGTAAAAATGTCAAATAATCTGACACTATATATAATAAATGGGTGTTCTAATCTACCTGCTTTCCTCCTTCCTCTCCCCAGAANCCATCAAGGATGTATATTATCTGAGATTTTTTTTTTTTTATGGCAAAGAGAAATTTATAATCGTTTGGTGAGATTAGATGTGGTTTCTGACCAGGAAGATTTTTTATGTTTTTCTTGACTGCAGGCTCAACAGTTCTCCCAAAACCGGCCCAGAGAGTTCAGTTCAAGGAGCCGTCACTTGATAGGCAGCGAGGTAAGAAACCCTCTCTTAGGTGGCTGCTGGGCAGACTCCACGTGGCCAATAGAGTTTTGCATATTTCGGTTTCTAATCATCCCAGTTAGATATCTTAAAATTTAAAGGAGCGTGATAATTGTAGCCCAATGTGATATGATCCATGGTGCTGGCCCCTGAGTAGAAACGAAGTTAGTTTTTGCTTTTTCAGATGTATGCTGTGGAGCGCATTGAACACTATCCGTGCTATGCATGAGTTGGGGAGATTTTTCTGCTTAGATTAATAATCTGCTTCTAGAAGAACGACTCATGGGAAAGTATTTTCCGTGTCTAAACAGGAAAGGCCCATTGCCCTCCTGTGCTAAAAAAGTCTTAGAATTTAGGTTTGATAGTTAACTCTGTAGTGGAATAAACAGAATCAAAGATTAGGGGAGACCATACCCCCAAGTAGACAGAAAGGACCACACGTACAGAAGAAATGTAAATGTACCTGCCTTCATTTTTGTTTTTAATTGTGAGAAGCTAATCTCTCCCCTTTAAAAACCCGCTTGAAAGTCCCTCTGTGATGCAGCGAGAGCAGTGAGAGCAAGCAGTTACTTTTTTTTATGGATTTAGACTCTTACAGAACCTTCCTGGGCTTGCCCGGAGAATCTCCTGAAAGCAAAGCTAATTAGGTGAGGAGGCAAATCTACTTGCATAAGAGCTAGAACCTTCTGGGAAAGACTCCCAACCTCTAATTCCTGATATCTGAAGTCCTGAAGTCTTTTGAGTTGGATAAAGGTGGGCCACACTAAGACATAAAATACTACCTTAAGAAAAGACCACCGGCCCGGCCCAGGTTCAATATAAGTAAGGCCACATGGAGGAGATCAGTTGGGGAAAGGATGGGATTCTAGCACATTCTGTGGGGGGAGCGGGGTGGAGGCAATCCTTGACCCAGCCGATCTGGCACACTGGATGTGCTTTGGAAAAAGCCACTGACCGTGTGTGCATGCATGCGTGTGTGCGCGAGCGTGTGTGTGTGTGTGTGTGTACACACGTGTGTGCTCATGGGCGTGCTCAAACGTAGGGCCGAGATTGAGTTTGACACCATGGAAGTGGGGCCACCTTCTCATGAAGATGCCTGCAGGCGGCTCAGGGACCCACCAGGGCATCGTCACTGCTAGACCAGCTCAATCCCGGGACCCTCCACAGGGTCAGTGTTCAATGGCGACACCATGTGGCGGTCGGACCCAATAGTGAGAAAGAACTGGCCAGACTCCACGTTGTCTTTCCCTGTGACATTTGAGAGCCACACTGTCCTCACAGATGATCCCAGGTGGCCAGAGTGGCACCTGTTGAATCCCAGAATTTCTGGAAGCCAGGCTTTCTGGCTTCCTCCTTTCCTGTCCGAGGAGGTGCTTTTCAAGGACTCTTTCTGGAGAAACGGTGTTAAGCAAGAAGTGAAGACCAATATTAAGCTTTGTACACTCTGAGAGGTAAGAAGCCAACCGGGGTCCAGGCAGGCTGCACACCAGATTTAGTTGAGGGTTATCTGGGGGCAAATGCCCATTTAGATCCACCCCAGGGAGCATTACCTTCCTGCTGTGAATTCACGCATGATTGCAAACAAAGAGATTCGTCTACTTCTCAGTGTGCAGCCACAGGTACCTGGCACGGGCTGCGAACTGGACAAAGCAGTGCAACTTCAGTCTCTGCAGGGATTTCTGGGCACCCCCTATTTGGAGACCGAGGCCCCAAGCTTCTTGGGGCAAACGACCCAAGGCAGCAGGGCCTCTCCAGGGGCGAAGCCACCAGGGGCAGGTGCAAATTGAGTTAAGTTTCCATTTTTAGAACCGGGCTCAGAATCAACCTGGCCTTTTCAAAAACGAAGGCTAGAGATACAGAACAGAGAAGGGCCAAAAGTAAGCTAAAATCACAACCCAGCTCCTCAGCCTTTCTGCATGTGCCATGTTTTCATGTGATTGCCATGTCTGTCTGTCCAGCCTGAGGCCCGTGGGAACAGGCCTCTGGAAGCCCCAGAACCACTCAGACCCTCAGGGCTGCTTCTGGCTGGAGTCCACATGGGAATTGCTTGCTGGAGAGTAGCCCTTTTATCTGGCCATTTGGAAGGACGTTGGGAGAAGCCATCATCTGTTGGGAAGTCAGATTTAGCTGGGACTAGAGGGCACTAGAAATTTCTAGAGGCCTGTTCTCCACATTAACCTTCACTATGCTTACAGCACCCTGGGCATTTTCTCCCTGCTCTTAGAGTTGTAAGCACAAACTTGGGTCATCATTTGATTAATACCTGTCTCATCGTTCTAGATCACTGCTTTCCAGGGGGCAGATATCCTGTCTGTCCATTAGACGCTTTTGAATCTTTATGAAGGCAAGGAGGTTGAAGTGTCCACACAAACTTTTGGAGGCATACCTGCCTGTCAGTATCCAGGCACAGGGTAGGAGGTGGTGTCTGGGGCTATCGGGACCTCTTTGTTTTGGGTTGGGAGGCTGCTTAGAGTCAGGGGACACGTGCTCAATGGCAGCTTCAAAGCCATTGTAGAAAAGACCCCCTGCCCCCAACCGACCCCACTTTGGCCTCACTGACATACTTCTAAGCTAGTTTCAGACTGTAATACTTCTAGGCCTTCCTTGTTATGATTGACTGGGGCAGGTGGATAGAAAGAAAGGTGGCGTCTCCCGGGCCCCAGGAGAGCTTGGGGCCAGCCTGGGGTAACAGATGCCATGGCTTAAAAATGTCACCCAAACATATAGGCTGGTCATTTGGTTGAGAAGGAACCTGGCTGAAGAGAAGAGCAAAGAGTAAAGGAGAAACTGGGGCTCCCGTGGGGGGTCCTGGGGTGAGGGCTGGTGACAGTTTCTGCCACCGTCTCTGGTGTCCCTCCGTGTTCCCAGTGCTGAGAGCACCCTCATTGATTCTCCAGGATTTTCTGTCTCATCTGGAGTCGGGAGCTCCCAGGTGTCAGTGCCCGTCAGGAGATGGGCCTGGGGACTAGGTTCCAGGAAGAAAGAATCAACGTACATCAGGCAAATTTTTAGGTTTCTTAATAGTCAAATCCTAATCACCGGCAAACCAAAAACAAAGAAAGTGCCAAAGCATAAAGCAAAAGCTAAAAGGGTGTTGGGGCTATAGGGTTGAATTGGGAGTAACATTATCGCTGGTCTCCCTACCGCCCGATCCGAAAGTTCATCATCCCATGCTAACTGGGGAGAAGGCAGGGCCTTGGGCTGGCTAGGACCCACCGGGAAAGGCTACATCGTTTAGGTTTTCTTACTTACTGGTCAGTCTCCTCCTACTGAGCTGTGAGCATCTGGAGGTGGGGTCTGCCACGTGTTTCTGGTACCCTGTACCCACCAGATGCATTTGATTAATGCTTAGGGGTGAAAGTGCCGTCAGAGCGGGGGAGGGGGTTTCCTTCCAGTGCTGCCACCCGGTTTCTATTCAGACAATCAGGATATAATGCCCAGGACATGGTGCTGGGCCGCATTGTGGGGGCCTCCCACCTGCATCCTCGATGTTTAGGGAAGATTGAGTTGTGGGGTGAAGAAGAGAGCTGATGGGTTTCAGACAGCCATGGACTGCTAGTACCTGAGGGCCACTTCCGGTCCCCCAAGATCAAAGACCTCATTTTACATCGGAAGCAGCTGTGGCCTGGAGGGCTCTGTGTATTCCCTTTACACAGGACTTTGTGAGGCTGGGTCCCAGGTGCGTCCACACTGGACAAGGTGTAGACCACAGGGACGAATCCCTGGGGCTGACTGATCACAGCCTACAGTGGCTTGCATGGCTCGGGCAGCTGCCCTGTCTTGCGTGACCCTTCCCCCCTACCTCCCAAGGTGGGACCAAAGAGGATTTCACAGCTGAGGGCCCAGGCACAAGGGACCTTTCGACCCAGAGTCAGCAGGAGCTGCTCATTTTTGGGGGTGTGACCAAAGTACAGAGGGAAAGACACAGGAGGGCTTACACCAGAACACTTGACCCTCCAGAGAATAAGCCCTGTACTGGGGAACCCCCCATCCCCCAGAGGTCTGGTTGGCCTTCTCCTCTCTGATCATCTTCTGGAGCAACCCCTACCTGCTCCCACCCTTGCTGAAAAGTCCACCCCATTCCCTCCTTGCACACGTAGGAGGTACAAAGGACCACAGATGCTATTCCAGAGGTAGAGGCTGGGGGCCTTAGGAAGCTTTGACAGTATCAAAGAGGAGAGAGCAGCAGGGGCCTCCTGTATACACTGAGTGTGAATAGAAATGGCACTTCAGGGGAAACAGCCAGACGCGGGCACCAAAAGAAAAATGGCCGTCACGTCCGGGCCAAGGTAGACTTGCCCGTGTGCATTGTGAAGAGTGAGAACAGAGAGATGGATCAGACCTTGGCGCAATAGGACTGGCCTCGTTCCTGGTCTAACACACTTTTCTGCAGAGATCCTTGTCACTTGTGGGATCTTGCCCACTCCGCTGAGCCAACAGAAAAACAAGTGATGCCATTGTTCCCCAAGGACAAATCAGTTCTGGGGCCCGCGGGTCTCCAGGCAGCCCACTGGCCGTCCTCTGTGAGGTGCCTTCTGCTTAGGTCACCTGGTGGGTGAGACAGCTGGCTGCAAATCTCTACTGAGACGCACCAATGTTGCTTAGGGTGTGATGACCCGTGTCCAAGGAAAACGTTCTCTGATGCCTGAAGAGAAGGGGGGGGGGGGGGGGGGGGGNTCTAATCAGACTCATCCCTCTGCTGGGATTTCTGTACTGCATCAAGGATGTAGCGTTTCCATTTAACGCTACTGCGAACGAACTCTTCGACTATGCTCTCAAATAATAGCCCCCCCTCCCCCGTGGAACAGCACCTAGTTCTTCCAAACCAGAAACCTCAATGCCATCTTTGACCCCAGCAAAGTCAGTCACTACTCCCTGGCGCCCTCCCAGTGTCCTTGGCCGACTCGTGCATCCCCCAAGTCTCCAGCTGAGCTCCGATCCCGGCTGCCAGGCACCCAAGCTTGTGCAGAGGTTCCCAACTGGTCTCCCAGACTCCGGGCACAACCCTTCCAGTCCTTTCCATGCACCACTGACAAGTGATTCTCCCCTGCCACCGTTTCTTCCCCGCTCGGCTCACAGAACCTTCAACAGCTTCCCATTGCCCACAGATTAAAGTCCAAACTCTCTAACTTGGTGTGAGTGACCGGACCGTCTATGGGTCCCTGCCCCCCTCTCTTGCTTCATCCTTTTCTTCTACAGACACCCTCCATCTCTGTCCAAATGTTTCCTCAAATGTCCCTGAGCACTTGGTGCCTCCCCTCACCACCCGCTCTCCCGAGCATCCAATTTCACCCAGAGTCCAGCTGAGACTGGCCTCTGCAGTCACGCAGACTTCTCTAGGAACCGATTCGTTCCCCCCTGCTGTCTTTGCCGGTTCCCTCTATTTGTTCACCCTTCTCTATAAAGACACTGTAAATTCCTTGAGGGCACGGGTTGGCTGTTGTGGTTCCGAGGCCTCAGCCTTGACCAACGGGCCTGAAGACAGTGCCTGCTGCCTCTGCTAGCCCGTGGGCTCACGGTGTCCCGTGACCCCCCCAGGGCTGGGTCCGGGGGATTGCAACATGCCATTTCAAGAGGCTCATCTATCTGTTGATGCCATACTGATGTCCAGGGTGGGCTGGAAGAAACTGGACTGACATGAAAGAAGCAGGGAGAAACGAAGAGAGGGAAGAAGAGTCTGGAGGGGCTCCTTGTGTTCTTGAGGGAAAAGGGGAACCTCTCTGTACCCATCAACAGGGAATACCAACCCTGCCCCAGCCCCAGCATGGCCTGAGCAGAAATGTCACTGTCACTGTGTGGAGGGAGTGTTCATCACATCCCTCCTGGGCCTCCCGGGTATGTCTCCAGATGTCAGCCGATGTGGCTGCAGGTCAGTGGAGAAGCTGGCGGGGCTGGAGACAGTATCACGGATGCAACAGATACCATCGCTTTCAGGGGCCTGGGTGTCTCAGACGGACGCAGAGCCACCCTCGCCATCAAGAGAAGAATGAAGAAGAGAGTGTGGGCACAGACGCAGGTGAGCGATAGGGCTCCCCCTCTGCCTACCCCAGGGGCCATTGGTGATGTAGGGAGGGGGCCAGAAGATGACAAATTTCTTCTGTTCAAACCAAAAAACTCTATCAAGTGATTCCTAAGGTCTCCCCCTCGTCAAGCTGGAACTGAACATTGTTCACAGATGTCCTCAAATCCCAGCCATTGGGGGTATGGGTGACAACCTACCCTCCCCAGCCATTGGGGGTGTGGGTGACAACCAGCTTTTCTCTGGATTCTCAGGGTCAGGGAAGGACTGTGTCATGGAAGGGGTTTTCTAGGTGGAGATAAGAGGTTGGGATCTGAATTACGAGGGTCCTCTTCCTGGCAGGAGGAAGTGGGGGGCAAAGGCCGGTGCCCAGGCTGTGGTGCCGACCGGCATCGTCCTGTGGATGGGGTGGCCTCTTCCCTTCCTCTGCCTCGTGCCCACCTCTCCCTGCCCATTCCCCTCCCGCCGGAGCTGTGGGCACCCGGGCTCAGCTGCCGTTCACCTCACCAACTTAGCGTCATGGAGAGAGGTGGGTACAGGAGTTCCGGGAAGACAGCCATGGAGAGGGATGTAATCGGAGCCCTCCCACACCCAGCCTGGCCTTGCCTGAGACTTGGCTGGGTGTCCAAATGCCTCTGACTCCCTGGGGGTGGGGGGTGGGGGATGGGAGGNCTGGTACCCCTTGAGAATAAAAAAAAAACATGTCGGGGTACAAGCTGAATAAGACACACCATGTATCTTACAACAGCATTTTTCATACTGTGGGTCGCAAACCATTAGTGGGTTGTGAAATCAATTTAGTGGTTTACAGTCAGCACTTTAAAACAACAATATTTTTTAAAAAGCCTCAGTGTATCACTTACAGAAAAGGTAAGTGGGTTTTCTGGGCTTTTTTTCTGATAGTAGGTACATCTATCCATGTCTATATTTCTATCTAGACTGTATCTAAATACCCATAGTGAGTGGAGGTGAAAAATTCATTTCTTTCCATGGTTCTGGGGTCTAAAAAGAATGGAAGAACATTGGCCCAGACTAGTATGTCACTGTTGGGCCCAGCTGACCCCGGAGTAGTTCAGGGAGGCCACGCCTGAGTCTCAGGGCCTATTTTGGCCTGGGATCAGATGACCACCCCCTTGGGCTTCATCTCTCCTTGGAGTGGGGACATGTGCGGGCAGCTGGATGAGGAAGATTGAAGATGGGAAGCCTCTTTGGAGGCCCCTGAGTGTAACGCTAGCTGACAGGCGCTGCGTTCTCCCTTACCGCAGCTGTTCACGTTAGCGTGAGAGATGGACGGGCTGGACAAAGAGAGCCCGGAAGAACTGGGCAGTGGTGATGCAGAATGGGAAAACAGGACTTTGTCGGCAAGTGTCAGCAGCCTTCAGGGCCCTGCTGCTTATCTGAGCTTGGGGTCTGGGCAGGAACAAGCCCTTGCCTTAGCTAAAGGCATGACATCCAAGATGTGGAAGAGTTGGGAGGTCCTGGGGATGGGGACCTTTGTCCTGGAAGATCAGTCCCAAAGGGCTCTACTGGAGAGAGCATGAGGGTCTGGGGAGGGAGGAGGTCTCGCCGGACTCCTCAGAGCCCTCAACTCTGGGAGCTGGGAGCCTCATTGGGGAAACACAAAAGTGTGTCAAACTTGGATCATTCACTGCAGGCATGCATGGCATGTCACTAAGGATTAGAGACTAGTGTCCGGAACACTGAGAGGAGAAGAGAAAGTATTTGAATGTGTGTGTTGTGTGCCCGTGTGTCATATTCTGAGAGGTTGCTAGTGGTGACGGCACGTGGCTAGGAGATGCCCTGTGTCGAGCATCCCTGAATCTGGGTGGTAGGAATGCTACAAAGAGATGGGATGTTTTACTAAGGAGAAAATTATATAGTATCTAGCACACTACCCTCAGTATAGACTACCTGCTTAATTTCATTGGGATGATTTTTACCAAAGATTTCAGAATTATTTCTGCTTGTTAATCACTGTGGAGAGGAAAAAGAGGGTGGGTCAAAGGTGTCAGTGCCCGGGGTGTGGGCAGCGTGCAAAAATAACTGAAATTGGGATTCTACTGTGAAATGAAAACTTTGGCTTTCAAAGCCTAGGTATAGAGTGTGCTGCTCTCTGCTTCTTTCAAACCCCCTTTTATTTCCCCACTGATAGAGAACCTTCCTTCATTTCCCCCCTTCTCCCTTGTTCTTTCCTGTGGCCCCTCCTCCCAGGTTGGGGAGCTGTCCAGGGATACCCATGTCCCTGCCTTTCAGTGCACCAGAAGGAGGGGAGGAAAATGATCTGGACTAAGAGGAGCTGTGGATTTGGGGGTCAGGTCTAGTCTATACTGTGTTCCAGGTCTGGGCTTCCAGAAGATTACAGCTTCTGTTTACTCCCATTTGGGAGTAACAAGGAAGGATCCTACCCACCTCGGATTCATTACTGAGCCCACGTGAGACAGCAAGGGCTGTCTGTAAGGTGCTTAGCTTGTTATTGTCATTACCACCATCCCTGGGGACACCCTGAGGTGGCAGTGACTGCTCATGAGTGCCCATGTCCCACGACTATTTCCACAAGCACTTTGATAAGCCCCTGTTGGCTAGCACTGTGCCCGGGGTGAGGTGGGGAGGGGACCCAAGCAGGGTGGAGGCCAGGACGTCTGCCGTCTAGAAGGTTCCTGAACTTGTCTGGGGAAGGGTAGAAACAGGCATGGAATGGATGCAAAGGCAGTGCCAGCTGGGATGAGATCAGGAATCCAACCATCTGAAATGGGATTTCGCTGCTATTGTTGCTTTCAAATGGGGTGTGCGCAGTGCAGACTGAACTTCTGTGTGAGTGAAAACACTTTCCAAGGCCCTATGAAACATCTTCCAACTTTCACTGTGTGGAGTTGAGTAAACAAAACTATCCCTTATGGGTAGGGGTTCCCAGGAAAACTTAGTATTAGAAGGTGGTTGGAGAGAGGAAACTCACTCAGAAACCACATGGGCGACTGAGTGGCCTTTCACAAAATTAGATTTTATAAAAATTTGAGACCACGCCTCTGCCGTCTCTCACTCTGGTAGCAGGTGGGAAATACTGAGGGGTTCTTAATCAAGGGCCTGTGTCCATGGATCCCAATTCTGCACCCAGGTGGCCCAGGACACTGCAGCAAACTCACAAGAGTGCCACAGACTATTTTAAAAACTTTCAAAGTGACACAGGGACATTTGCCAGGGGCCACGCTAGTGAGTAGTTTGGACCTAACTACCTATTAATGGAACCATCACGTGTTATCTTTAAGCTGGGGGCACTGCAAGGCATGGCAGAAACACCAAGGGCACCTTGAACCAAGAGTGTTTGGCAGCCCTTTATGCGTTTGGTGTGGCGTCATCACGGACACCACCTGATGGACAGACAGCAATGCGCGCACTCATAGACATCTCTTCTGCATATTCCCTGCTCGGTCTTATCACTGGCTGGCAACTCTGAATGTGCCATTGCTGATTTGCTGCTGTCAAATGGTTGCATGTTGGGCAGAAGCCTGATCCCGATTCAAAGCACCCCCTCCAGGGAGCTGGGATCCCTCTGCCTTTTGGGCTGAGAAACAGCCAGTTAGCGTGGTGGCTGTGTCAAATGGACACAACAGAGGTCGGCAGAGTTTGCCTTGAAGCCATCTGATAGCAGAGCCCACGCCTCCTCCTTCCAGACCTCATCACGTTTCTCCCTGCTGCATGTGCCTGCTTTCCAGCTGCTGGCTCCTTCCTCCCTCCCATCAGCCTTCTCCTGCTGGCTGTCAGGTGGCCTGTGCGCGCTTAGTGCCCTTCCCGCGACCGTGCATCCTGGCTTTCCAGGGCTGCTCTTGACCGTTGCCTTCAACTGCCATTGGAATTTTCTCTCGCTAAAATTCTCAGCAGTTGGTGTTCTGGTGCTGTGGGCCAAGTGGGCTGGACGCCCACTTGAGGTGTCACGCCTCAAGGACGCCGTCCAGACCTTTGTGTGGGGACCCAGCAGCAAGCATGCTGGAAATGCCCAGTGAACTTGTGATAAATGATTCAATTATGAATTTAATTCCCAGCATGGGTTCTGGGCCAGTCGGGGCTGCGTATGACACCCTCTTGTCACTGGCTGATGATCATTTTCCGGGGGCTCTCTCTACCTTAGCTGAAGAAAAGCTTGATGTAGTGGCCTTGGCAGGCCCAGCAGATGAAGTTTTGGGGGGCCTGGGAGACTTTGGCCCCCTTGTATGGTCCCTTTCCTGCCCTCCCTGGGCGCTCGCATGTGTCTTTCCCGGCAGGCGCTGGCCAAGTGCATCCAGCCCAGTGATGGTGCAGGGCTGTATAGGGATTTATGTGCCGGATTTAATAACCTTTCCTTCTTCTCAGGGTGACAGAGGAGACTGGTATTCCACAGGGTGGAGATGTCCCCTTCCCCCCAGTCTAGGAGCCCTGCCTCTCCACAGGCTGCCATGCTCTGTTGTCCTTGTGACTCCCCAAGTGTGAGCAAGGGCTGGGAGGGGCTGAAGAAGAGGGTGGTCTTGCTTTTGACACTTGAACTCCTCACAGTTGGC
>NW_027531904.1:885152-886706 GCF_008692635.1 Crocuta crocuta
CTCCAAGAGGGCATTTTAGAGATGGACAGAGGTCTGGTCTTTCCCATTTTTTGCAAAGTACCTTGAATATTTGAAAAAAGAAGAAGAAAAATGCCAAAATTGGTAAAAAAAAAGACTGTAGGTGGTATATTCTATTTAGATGCTTAATTTAAAAAAAAAAAATGCTTCTAAACGCTGATAAAAGTGGACCCTCATTTGGAGGGAAGATTCACGGTCTTTGATTTGAGGTCCTTTGTGAATGAGATTCAGAACGCATGGCTCTCCTGGTCCTCTGCCCCCCTTCACCTCCCTGTTCGATATGGGTGCCTTTGGCGGGGGGTCTCCTCCTGGAGGGCCCAGGGCCCTGCTCTTCTGCAGGACAAAGCCTTCAGACTAGCCCTGTGCTGCTGGGAAGGAGAGTGGACCCCTCAGGCTGGCCTGGCCTGGGCAGGGAGGGTCCCCTTGTTGGGCTGGGCTGAACAGCCGGCAGAGGGACACACCCGAGCCATCCCTGGGACACGACGTCCCCTTCTCCCAGTGTCCTCCTCCTCCAGCTGGGGGCTCTTCACTGGGCCATCTGGGTTACCTTGGTTACAACATGGGCAAAGGAACTTCTGCGAATGGCTTCTCCGTGGGTGCTTTCGGACCTAAGAAATAGCTCTACCATTGAGGCCAGCTTTCTGCTGATAGCTGATAGCAGCAGTTGGTTCGCTTCCTGACATGCCTACAACGTCCAGGCATTGTGTTAAGAGGTGAAAATACAGTGGTTATTCACACTGGCTGTCCGGGAAGGTCTGACCGTTGATTTGGGAGAAAGGCACAAGTATGTGAGTCACCTCCATATGACGAAGTGAGCTCTCTTCTTGGATTATGACAGACCCACAGAGGAGGGCCACCTACCCAGGGTAGGGGCGGTGGTTTCTGAGAAGGTTCTCGAACAGAGAGAGAGCCTGAGCTGAGTCTTGATGAAGAAAGGACTTGTTGGAATGGGTTGTGAGAAGATCCAGGGGATGGGGGCACCCAGCTTGGGCTGAGGCACAGAGGTGTGACAGAGCAAGTCTTGAGAAATTGAGGACCTGAGTATCCAGGAAACAAGTAGGGGGTGGGTGTGGAGTGGCAATGAGGGGCGGGAGTCTTATCCCCTACAGACTGGTGAGGAACAAGAGAGAGGGTATCCAGTGGGCATTTTGGATGCAGCTCTTTCGCTGCCGTATGAAGAGACAGATCTCAGTGGGGGAAGGGGTATAGTAGGGCTTGACTGAGGAGGTAGATTGTATGTGTAGGGGTGGCCCCAGGGAGAAGCCACCAAACTAAGAAAGGAACAGAGTTGGGTGACAAGGTGTCTTGTGGCTTCAGGGGAAATGGAAGAGAATGTGGCCGGGCCAGGCTGATTTTGGGCATCAGCACTCAGGAGCCTTCCCTAATAGGAAGGAGGCAGTGGGGAGGGGGAGAGGAACAGGGGAGAGGAGAGAGCCCTGGTGACAGGCATGTAAGGGACAGTTGTAGAGCCAGAGAGGGGCAGGGGCTGGGAATGGGGGAGAGGAGAGCTTGGTGGAGAATCCAGCGGGCACGACG
>NW_027531904.1:886766-974117 GCF_008692635.1 Crocuta crocuta
GGCTGTCCCTCGTGTGCCCACTTGGGCATTCTGTCCCACCAGCCAGTGCAGGAACCTGAGCTTTCAGGGTTCATATCTCCCTATCAGCTATCTCCCTACAGTGCCTGCCTAACACTATATCTGACACACAGTAGGTACTATATTAATGTTCAGTCCACTGGACACAAATACAGCATGGAGGCCAGTGAAAGGAGGGCTGAAAACATTCCATAGATCTGGCAATGGAGGCGGGGCATTTCTGGGGAGTGTTTCCGGGGGACAGGTGGGAATGGAAACCAGAATTCCAGGAAGTCAGGGACGGATGGAGGAGGCAATTTTTTGGGTGGAGTTGGTGAGGCAAAGGGTGAGGAAATAGAAGACAGGGCGTCTATCTATTCTTTGTAAGATGCTGGCCATGACAGGAAGGAGAGAAAGTGCAAGACTCATGGTTGAAGCACTTTGAAAACATTAACAATAATTTTTGTTGCTTCCCCCACTCCCACAAACATTGCATGTTCTTTACAGAAAAGCTAGGAAATGCATATATGGAGACAAAAAAAAAATCACCTGTAATTCTACCCACTGGCAATATATGCTGTTAAACCTTGGAGTCCTTACCTTCCAGACTTTGTTGCTGTAGGTTTTTTTTTTTTTTTTGTAGAAATGGTATCATGCAGCACGTTTGTTTTGCAACATACCTTTTTCACTTACTATTTCTTTTTTTAAATTTAAAAAACGTTTATTAAAAATGTTTTTTATTCTTGAGAGGGGAGAGACAGAGTGTGAGCAGGGGAGGGGCAGAGAGAGAGGGAGACACAGGATCCGAAGCAGCTCCAGGCTCTGAGCTGTCTGCACAGAGCCCAACATGGGGCTCAAACTCACGAACTGTGAGATCATGGCCTGAGCTGAAATCAGACGCTTAATCGACTGAGCCACCCAGGTGCCCCTTCACTTACTATTTCTTGAATAGCTTCCTCTCTCCAAGCTATTATTCTCCCTCCAAAACATCCTTTAAAATTTTATCTACCTCCTTACCTAAGTGGTCCAAACCACAACAGATACAGAAGAGGATTCAGTGAGAAGTTGCCTTTTATTGCCTGCCTTTGAGCTACTCATCTGGTCTTGGAGGCAACTGGTATTTCCTGTCTACATCCAATATGGTGAATAGATACTATTCCAATGCATGCATCTTCCAAAACTTATTTAGACAACTTCTCATCTTACATATTTAGAGGTGACTTAGTTTTATTTTGCTATTATACATAAGGCTATGATAAATATTCTTCTAGCTAAATCGTTGTGCACATATCTTATCTTCCTAGACTACATTTCCAAAAGTGGAAGTTCAGGGTCAGAAGGTAGAATGACAACAACAGAAAACTTTCTATCCCAGGTTTTACCTGCAAGGAAATCGATGTCCACTGATGTCCCCGCTGCAGAGCATGAGAATGTCTCTATCTCCACCCACCCCTCCACCTGTGTTATATAAACTCACTTCCTCCACCTGTGCCATCTCAGCGGTCTAAGAGATGCACGTGCGAGCCTCTAACTGTCACTGTGAGTTGCATTTTAGGAGAAACAAATGGGGATAGGAGACCAGGTGTTGAAAATGCAGTTCGGAGCCTGGGAAGGGCTGACTAGGCAGAAGGACAGAGAAGACTGAGTTGAGGAGTGAGGTGGCTGCCGTGTCAAGTGAGCACCAAGCCCGGGGACAAGACCCTTCTTCATTTTCAGAACCACCCCCTTGGCCATGAGGAGCAGGAGGGCCTTCAGATACCTGGACGGATTCGTAGGCAGGGTCCAGGGACAACTGGTATATGGGCTGGGCTTTTGTTTGTTCTTCTTTCAAGAGGCAATCCTGTGGGTTCTTCACTGACAGCATCTGGATGCACTGGCCGGGGTTTCAGGGATAGTGCAGAGGGGGGTGAATGTTCTTGGGTGAGCAAAGCCCACCCTCCCTTGACTTTGTCTTGGGGTAACTGTGCAGGGCCTTGTGCTCTCAGATGCAAGGCTGCATGATTCCCGATTGGGGAAGGGAGGCAAAGGGCTGCTCGAGACATGGACCCAGCTAGAATGAACACGGAGACTATCTGCCTTGCCCTCATTCATACACTCTTGGTCTTGTAAGGTCGGCACTGGATGTTGGATGGGCTGTTTTCCTTTTGCATTCACCCTTCCTTTGGGACTCTGGAAAGTCCTTGCTTCTCCCATGCTGCCCCCAAGGGGAGCTGCTTCTCTTTGGCTATTTTGCACACAGCAGACACCAGGCCCTTCTCCAGACTATTTAGTGTTTCTCCCCTCCCCTGCAAAAAACAAACAAACAAATAAGATAATTTGGTTTACAGTATGTAGTTACTTCTCTCTGTGTTAGGATCACTGGAGGTTGCTTCCGCCATGCATCCGGCTTGACTCCCAAGTTTCTGAGGGCACCCTGAGCTGATACTCCCCACCCCTGATCTCCTTCAAGGACTATCAACTCCCTTGAAATTGACACCCCAGAGAGTTGGAATGGGAATCCTCACTCCCTATAAATTTGGAGTTGTATCTTGCTGCTGCAGCTTGCTCATTTCCCGATTATTTGCATGGATAATTCTTTCCAAATTATATATATATGTATATATATCTTTTCCAAGGCCTTGTTTTTTGTGTGTGTGTGTGTCAGGCATCATTTCCAGAAAGCCTGCACTCCAGCTAGATTCTATATTGGTCTCTGCATGTGGGGTTTAGGGCCACTGTTGCCAATTACCACAAACCGGGTGACTTAAACAACAGAAATGTATTGTCTCACAGTTCTGTGAGTCAGAAGCCAGAAATCAGGGCATCAGCAGAGTTGACTCCTTCTGAAGGCTCTGAGGGAGAATCCGTTGTAAGACCCTCTCCTCGCTTCCGGTAGTTGCTGGCAACCCGTGGCTTTCCTTGGCTTGTAGCTACGTTACTCCAGTCTCTGCCTCTGTCTTCATATGGTGTTTTCCTCTCTGTATGTGTCTTTGTGTGTCCTCTCCTTATTAGAACAAAAGTCAATGGTTTTTAGGGAGGGGATCTTAACTAATGACATTTGCAAAGACCCTATTTGGAAATAGGGTCACATTCTGAGGTTCTGGATGGACATGGATTTTCGAAGGTCACCAGTAAACCTGCCGCAATCTCTCTGCCTTCAGACCCATCCACCGATCCATTCCACACACCTCGCCAGAGCCATTTTTTTTTCAAACTGCTTTAGCAGGAGCACCCAACTTTCATGCCAGAAATCTTCAGTGACTTCCCACTGCCGACAGAATAAAGTCCTATCTCTTTAGCTCAGCTTCAGAAGGCTCACCATAGTGTGGCCCCAGCAATCTTTTTCACGTTCCTTTTCTCCACTCTCCTCCACACATTTTTCAACTAGGCCTGGAAGGTCTTCTATGGCCTGACACATGCTATAATGGCCCTTGTCTTCTCCTCAGGCTTCTGTCCCTTGCTTAGATGCACTCCTTCTCAAGCATCCACATCATGCCTTTTTTCTATGATGAGCACATTCCTGGACAGCCAAGGTCAAGGACTCAGTGCTGACCACAGACAGACTTGGATACCACTCCCTTCACCCTTCCTCAGTGACGAACCTGTGTCTAATACATCTTTGAGTCCTTGGATTGGAAAATTATGCATTGAATCTTGTGGCTTCTTGGTAAATGACTGTGGGTCAATTTGCTGCTATGAGCACATGAGGGACTTGATTTGAATCTGAAGTGACCAGGATATTCATGGGTCTGTGCATGAACTCCATGCCTACAGTCCCACTAGGTCTGAAGCAGATGAAGAGCCCCTGTGTGGAGATGAAATGAGGGGAAGGAGAGAATGGCTGCTGCCTTGAGAGTCAAGGGCAGTGAGTGGTCTTTCAAAAGAAGATGCAGGAGAAGCAAATCCCTAGGGCTGGGTGCTAGGGGGCACTGGGCTCAGTGGGAAGAGTTGTAGTGTTACAGCGGGCCCCCCCCCTCCATCCTCCCTGATGGATGGTTGGTGAGCAAGATGGCAGGCAGGGCAGAGCTAGGGAGGGAGGTAAAATGGAGACCTAGGGTGCAATGAACAGGATCGGTTCCACCCCCTTTCACTATCAGCTTTCACAGATGCTCTGAAAACTTGAGAGCAATAAGGAAGTTTTCATTCCAAAGAGTGATGCTGATGTCGTTCTCTAGCCTCTCCCAAGTGGCACTGATTAGCCACTGGCAACTGACTCTTCAAACTCTTCCAAAGCATTGCATCTCTGTGGAGACACACGAGGAATGTAGTTCGTCTGGAAGCAGGTTTCCTCTAAACTTTCCTGCCTCATGTGCTCTATCTTTTTTCTCTGCTAATGCCTTGGGCTCATCAAAGCCCCATAGGCATTATCCCTGGGGATCAAGAAGCCATCCACCCTAAATGGAATAGCAGAGGAATAAGAATTGCAGAGAGAGTTCTGAACAGATGCTGAAGGTGTGGCTGGCAGGCTGAACCCACTGATCTGTGACATTCTGCATTTCAGGTACTGGGACATTTCTAACATCAAAATCTTTGAAGCTACCAGGACCCTTTATTTCTGAGTCTTGGCAATACTTCTCATGTCATAGGTTTAGAAACTCAGGCTAAAGAAAGTACCCAGGGAAGAATGCCTGCCCCTGCAAATGGTTATGATAGCTCTGCTCCTTGTTCTATAGACCCACAACTCAGGATGCATGGTCTCACCTGGCTGGATTCAGAAAATAGCTATCTTATTGTAAAAACAGTAAGCCCTTGACTCCATTAACTGATTATAGCTTCTTAGACATCCCATCTAAAAGGTTACCCAGTTTTCTTTCTGACAAATTGCCAATTTGTGCATTTCGAAGGGAATGGATTTAGTCAAATTTCCTTTGTCACGAAGTATTCTGGACAACATATCTGTTTCCGGGTCCTAAAGGTGATTTTGCTCAGGTTCAAACAAACACCCCCCCCTCCACCCAAACACAAAGGAAGGACCCCTGTTTGAGTTAGTCCAATCCATATACATGAAGAATATCCATGAGTTTGAAATGTTTTAAGAATCAGGAAGGGGAGGGGAGAGGAAAAGGATGAATTGCTTATGATTTCGCTCTTGTGGAGTGATTTTATTTTACTGCTCCCTGTTACTGGAATTTGCCATCCACCTCTGGCCAAAGTACAAAGAACTTTTGATACAACATAGAACATGAAAAGACCTTTTGGTGACTTAGTGTCCTGGCTGTGACTCAGAATTATGCATTAGAATTTTTTTTTTAAAAGACTGTGCATTCCCAGGCAGGCTCTGCAGTGGAGGCCTGGCTCCATTGCTCTACCCTAGGAGGCTGAAGTGGATGCGGTCCATTAATATCACTCTCTTGCCAATAGCCATTTCCATCAATGGAGGCTGGGCTGATCCAACTCCAGTCTTACTTCTGAAACATCCAAGGATTCTAGGTAGCTGCTTCTGTGTTTCTTTTTCCAGTTAGACAGTGAATTCCTTGAGGGAAAGGATAGTGTCCATTTGGCTTTGCATCTGCAGGGACCAGCTTAGTAATTGGCACATAAAGACACTCTGATAAAACGAAGAAAATTTTTTTTAATGAAATGGTTTAAAAACAGCCAGGTCCTCTATAAAAGTAGGACATTGTACTCCCTCTATTTTTATTCAGAGCATATCAATATTTGATAGGCGGTTGCACCAGAACTGAGGTTCTGACTCCTAGCGGTGCCGGGGCCTGGGTTTCGGGGACTTAGAGGAGATGGAATTCTGGTTCCATCAAGGACAAAGCCAATGGGAACTTGTGGCGTGGGTGTTAGGGAGGGAGGGTGAATTAGTTTCCTACAGCTGCTGTAACAAATGAGACCAAAAGATGAGCGGGTTAAAACAACACAAACTTATTAGCTTAATCGTTCTGGAAATCAGAAGTTCAAAATGCATCTCCCTGGGCTAAAATCAAGGTGTTGACAAGGCTGTGTTCCCTGGGAGGCTCTGGGGGGGTATAGTTTTCTTCCCTTTTCCCATTTCTAGAGGCCATCTGCATCCTTTGGCTCATGACCCCTGCCTCCATCTTCAAAGCCAGCATCTTCAAATCTCTCTCTGACTCTGACCCTGACCCTCCTTCCCCCCTCTTTCACTTATAAGGACCCTTGAGATTACATGGGGCTCAACTGGTTAATCAAGGATAACTTCCCCATCTCAAGGTTACCTGATTAGCAGCCTAAATTCCACCTGCAACTTTAAGTCCCCTTTTCCATGTAACATAACATATTCACAAATTCTGAGGAGTAGGGCATGGATGGCTCTTGAGGGGAGGCATTATTCTGTTTACCACAGAAGGGCACCTAGACAGACACGGAGTCCAGTGTCCTTGTGCTATATTTGAGGGAACTTGGGCTCTGAGAGTTTATGAGAATTCCAGATTTTTGCTCCACAGGAGGGTTAAGCTCCTTCTGAGGCCTGACCACCTGCACCCGGAGCCCTAAGCAAGACTCAGCAGGAAGCCCCTGGCCTCCTCTTCCACCTGTGTCCCATCACTTTCCCACCCATCCAGGAGAGAGTTCTGGAGTGTGTGTGTGTGTGTGTGTGGGGGTGGTCAGAGTACACCTGACCCATGTCCAGACTGTAGGGAGAGTGGCCATTTCATGGGGTCAGAGAATGCACTGGACCTACCCATAAGAGCCTCATCATTTTGGCAGAACTGTGAGCTCTTAGAAGTACAGCTTCTGGGGGCACCTGCGTGGCACAGTCAGTTAAGTGTCCAACTTCAGGTCATACCTCATGGCTCCTGAGTTTGAGTCCTGCGTGGGGGTTGCTGCTGTCAGTTCAGAGCCGGCTTTAGATCCTCTATCACCGTCTCTCTGCTCCTCAGCCGATCTCGCTTTCTCAACAATAAATAAACATTAAAAAAACCAAAAATGAATGGGCATTGGGTGGCTCAGTCAGTTGAGCATCTGACTCTTGATTTTGGCTCAGGTCATGATCTCATGCTTTGTGAGTTTGAGCCCTGCGTTGGGCTTCTGTGCTGACAGCATGGAGCCTGCTTGAGATTCTGTCTCTCCTTCCCTCTCTGTCTCTCTCTAAAAAATAAATAATAAAATTTTTTAAAAAAAGAAAAGAAAATTAGAAGCACAGTTGCCCCAGGTGCCTAATTTGGACACTGAACTCAAGAGACTAAGGGCCCAAAGAGTGTGAAATCCTGGAATGTCCTTCCTAAGACGTCCATAAAAGGGTAACTAGTGGGTGATACCCAACTGGCTGGTTCACAACCGAATCTGACATTGCTGCTGGGGCCGCTGCTGTGGGCTTCTTAGCCTGGACACCCCGTTGGGCCATGGCCTGTACCTGGCAAAAGAGGGTTCCGGCTGCCGAGTGTCCTTTGAGGAGATGCTGGTGATTCTGGCTCCAGAGCTCAAGTTTAAGGCAGTAGGGTGGTCCAGGAGGCATAAGAGCAGGTCTCCCATGGGGGCCAGGGCCAGAGGAGAAGACACAGGAGGACTTACTGCATGAGACATTTACTCAGAAAGAGAAAACCACAATTTGGGGGAGCAGAGGACCAGGGGAGGGGAGCAGGTCTCATTCCTAAAGTCCCCTCCTTCCATGGCACTCCGTTCTGTGTAGCTGGCCAGTCCCGTCACCACTGTAATGAGAGCTGGAAACCAACAAGAGCCTGGCCTCTGGCCATGGGCATGGGGACCCCGAACCTTGCTTGGAAAGGGAATTCCTCAGAACCTTGGGATGCAGCCAGTCTGGTGGGGGAAAGATGGGGTGCTGAGGGCAGATGGGACTCCTACAGACCAGGCCTCTGGCGGCGGCTGACATGGCTCCAAGAAGCGCAAGGGGGCCACAGCATGTGGCTGGGAAAGTCACCTGGTCACCTCAGCGTAGCGCTACAGAGTTCCCCCTCCATCCCCTGGCAGCTGACAGATGGAGACAAGAACGCTGACGCCCAGAGGTTGCAGTGAAAAGAGAAGCAAGGTGTCTTCACCCGGGGAGAGCCCACGTCCTGTGGCCGAGCGCCTGGCGAGGTTGGGATCACCATGAGCCAGCTCTACTTTGATTGAAAGTCTCGAGTCCGGGATTCTGGACCAAAACCTCAGCATCCTCTGAAGGAGACACAGCTTAGGATCCGAAAGGGCAGAGGGAGCTTGTGGGGAAACATACGGGTGAGGATGAAACGGGGGCGTACACGTGGAAAGGGGCCAGCGGTGTGGCTGAGGCAGAGGTCGGTGGTTCCGGTGATGATGGTGGTTGAGGAAGACGGAACAGGATGTGCTTCCGAGGAGACACAGTAGCGAGGAAGAATGAGGTGGGGGCGTCGATCAGCCCGAGGGACGTGCCTTCTGTGCATGGGTAGTGATGACGGATGATGCTCACTGGGCTGGAGCCCTGCCTTTTCAACGGAGCCGAAAACTGGCCAGCCCCGGGGAGGAGAGAGGCCTCAGACACTACGCCTACGGCTGCAGGCAAGAAGGCAGGGCTCCCGCCTTTCCCAAGGAAGTCAGTTAAGAAGTTCACGGCCGCCATCTCCACAGAGGCCCCTGCTTTCTTCTCTCCAGGGCCCTCCACAGGCTGCACAACCCAGGACCCCTTGGAAGCAAGTCCTCCTGGTGTGTAGTGGAAATGAGTCCTAACGGGAAGGACAGACTGCCACCCGGTGAGCATCCTGGACTGGATGTCCCTTGAAGCCACTTGGGGCTCCAGTGCCCTCTGTTTCTCTCCCTCTCGGGGACTGGGCAGCAGCCACCCGGTGCCTTGCTGGATCCTGGGCTCTCCAGCCAGCAGTGCCTGAGACGGGAAGGCTGAGAGCTAAGATTCTCCTGTCGGAACTCAGCGTTCAGCTCGAAAATGTGCCATGACCCACGATGGCCCTTTCTTTTTTCTCTTGGGGCTCCGGACAGCTTCTGAGCTGGACAGACTGGGATAAGAGAACCCAGCAGGAATGGAAGAAGAAGCAAGAGGTAAGATCTTTGGCTGAAACGAGGCTGTGGGGGGGCAGCCTCTAAGACCCTCTTCCTGATGGGTGAGAGCTGAAGCCCCCCCAGAAAGTCCACCCAAGGAAGCCCATGGCCCCCGGGCACAGGGAGGCCCCTTTGGGACTGAGGAGTTCATCAGGATTCGGCCAAGTTTGTGATTCTCAGAGGGACCCTGGCCGGCCTCTAGTGTGTGGTTGCCTATGAGTGGAGACTGGATCTTGAGCAGAATAACTCCTGCGGGCTCTGGAGCAAGGATGCCCAAAGATACGGGCTGGAGTCAGGCATTTCTGGGACTGGAGCAGGCCTGGCTGGGTGGCGTGGTGTCATCAAGTCACTTCTTGCCAGAACTTAGGAGAAATGGAATTCATTTCTGGAATTTCTGTCCTAAAACCACAAGTTAAGTGTTCTGTGGTTTTTTTGTTTTGTTTTGTTTGTCTTATTTTTGGTCATTTTGTTTTGTTTTGTTTTAACCCAGTTAGCACGGGAGTTTGATAATGGCCATCAGGTAATGTGTTTGGAAATCTGGTCTGCCAGGGACCAGCATCACTATATTTTAAAGCGCTATCATGTATCTAAAGTTTCAGATGAGCTTGAGTATGATTTGTCAAGGTCTCTAAGGTCGCCGTCGGAGCTGTAACCACGTCACACCTATGAAGTCACTTGGGAAGGGAAGCCGTTGTTGTTGGATCTAGTGTTTTCAGTTCAGAGTGGCTTGTGTAGAAAGGCAGAAGGTAGTGGGTTAAGAACACAAACTCTGAGGGGCGCCTGGGTGGCTTAGTCAGTTAAGCGTCCGACTTTCGCTTGGGTCATGATCTCGCGGTTCGTGGGTTCGAACTCCGCGTCGGGCTCTGACTGCCAGCACGGAGCCTGGAGCCTGTTTCANAACTCTGAGCCTTGCTGCCTAGGTTTGGGTCTCTGCTTTGCCTCTGTGGCCTTGGGCAAGAGCCTTAATCTTTCTGTCCCTCAGTGTCCTCCTCTGTAAAATGGGGATTAACCATAGCGTTATTGTGGATATCGGATGAGTTAATGGATGTAAAGTATATAGAACAGTGCTTGGCATGTACTAAGGACTCAAATGTTAGCTATTATTATTCCTAATTTTATTTCAGAAGTAAACTGCATCCCCTTTGTGTGGATTCTGCAATGCCCCTTTTTTTTTTTTAATATGGAAATTTACTCCTTCCTTTTTTTCTGACCTGACAGCATGCCCAGGAAACAAGGTGGTTTGTTTTAGGACTGACGATTCTGGAAAGATGTTAGGAACAATACACGGGAATGAAATTTTTCAGTATCCTTAATCTATCTTCAGCATTAAGCCCTGTGCCCTTTACAACAGTGGGAGCTTGGCAAATGGTCAATAAATAATTTCAATGCATTCACCAAAATCATGTTTGGTTGTTTCTAGGTTGGAGCCTGGGAAAATGTCATTGGAAAGTAGCTAGCGTGGAAATGTAAGTCTCCCTCCCTCGACTCTTCTGGTATTCTTTGGAGCTGGGGAGCTGGCATAAAAAAAGAATCAAGATTTTGAAGCTGCAACGGACTATATTCTGTTTCTTTCGAAAATCTTTTCCTGCATCCTCCCTGGCAGAGAGGCCTGCCTGCTTTCCTATCTACACTGAAGAACGTATAGCAGCATCTCCCTATGTAGCCTGAGGTCTGCGCCCAGAGCCTGATGGTTGGAGGCACTCTTTCTTCCAGTTGATGGAATGGTGTCTGTGAAAATGTTTTGAAAGCATGGAAAGTGGCAAATTGGCCTTCATGACAAATAGAAGTTAATGTCACATATTTTACACATTAAAACCCCCACGAACAAAAGCGATCTCTAATGTTTTCTTTCTCAGGGCAAATTTCTTGGCTTTTACACACCTTCAATGTTTCACTGTGATCCTGGGGAGGCGGGGGTTGTTATCATAATGAACAAAGCAGGATTTACCTGTGTAGGGCTTATTATTTATCTGCATCTGGCAACCCAATGAATCTCACCCCCGAGAGAGGTGGGGTGCTGGTGGTGGGGAAGAGGTCTTCGTGTTGCAGCCCTCAGATGAAACCTGTTTGACTCCTTCCCCTAACTCCCACCTCCCCACGCCCTAAAACCCTAAATAGAGAGGGAGTCAGGGGTACAGGAAGTACCAGCTCCTGAGCCTTTGACGACTAAGTCCAATCTGGCCTGGGGTGTCTCTCCTTGAGTCAATGGCATGGGGACTCCCCAACAGCGGTTGACCCAACTGATCCGCTCCATGGTGGGAATTCTAGGCTCTGCTTCTCCAGTGTCCCGAATGGGGTGTAGGGTTGCAGTAGAGATGGGACAACTGTTGAGGCAACTTCAACCCCTGGACACCCAGGGTTGCCTTAGATGGAAGCTGATAGGAGGAGTGTAGAAATGCAGAGGATTTGTGCTCTTCACTCCCCACCCCCCCACCATTGAAACAGGGAAATTGTGAGGGGGGAGTAAGAAGGGCTATAGCAGAGACAAGCTTGTTTATTTAAAAAATTTTTAAGTTTATTTTGAGAGAGAGAGAGAGAGAATATGAGTGGAGAAGGAGCAGAGGGAGAGGGAAAGGGAGAGAATCCCAAGCAGCTCCTCACTGTCAGCAGCCCAGAGCCTGATGTGAGGCTCGATCTTACGAACCATGAGATCACGACCTGAGCCAATCTCAAGAGTCAGAAGCTTAACCAACTGAGCCACCCAGGCGCCTCCAGGCTTGTTCAATTTAAGGAGAGTAGAGTGGGATCAGAAAAGATGGTCCCATCCAGATAAGAGTAAACACAATACTGTTTTTTATTTTAATGTTTTTTTGCTTTGAGAGAGAGAAAGGGAGAGAGAGAGACTGAATGTGAGCAGGGGAGGGGCAGAGAGAGAGGGAGACACCGACTCCGAAGCAGCTCCAGGCTCTGAGATGTCAGCACAGAGCCGGATGCGGGACTCAAACCCACAAACGGTGAGATCACGACCTGAGCTGAAGTTGGACACTTAACCAACTGAGCCACCCAGGCACCCCCACAATACTAGTTCAACCACTGGGTTTTCTGAGCGTGCCTGGAATGTAGTAGCTTAATTCTTTCAAAGCCCATCCATCACCCTTGCTTACCACCCCACCCCTGCCCTGGGATCTGCACCCAAGATCTGAGAGCCTTAATAGTCACTGGGGGGTGGGGGTTGGGTAATGGCCAGGGGGAGGGGAGTGGTGGTCTTGGGTCCTACCCCTGACAATTCTGGAGTGCCTGTGGGCCTTCTTGCTGACACTTCTGTCTGTGACCCTCTTGATCTGTCCACCATCCCAAACTGGGATTTCTAAAACGAATGTATTCTGGTGGGGGGAGTTTCTCTTTTAGGGTCAATATTGCAGTGCCTTGAGCTTTTCCTTATTATTCAGTGCTCCTTTAAAAGCATTTTTTTTTTTTTTTTTTTNGTTTGTACCTCTTAACTCTATTTTGCCTGTCCCTCACACCTCTGCAACCAGAAGTTTGTATTTAAGAGTCCATTGGTATTTTGTGTGTTTTGTTTTTATTTTTCAGTTTTTAAAGTTTATTTTTGAGAGAGAGAGAGAGCAAGCTGGGGAGGAGCAGAGAGGGAGGGAGAGAGAATCTCAAGCAGGCTCCACACTGACAGCACAGAGTGCCATGTGGGACTTGAACCTACAAACCATGAGATCATGACCTGAGCTGAAATCTAGTGTTGAATGCTTACCCAACTGAGCCATTCAGGCACCCTTTCCATATATAAGTGAAATCATATGGTATTTGTTTTTCTCTCTCTGACTTATTTCATTTAGCTTCATCCATGTTGTTGCAAATGGCAAAATCTCATTCTTTTTTATGGCCAAGTAATATTCCATTGTATACACACCACATCTTTATCCATTTATCTATTGATAAACACTTGGGGTGTTCCCATCTTTTTGCTATTTTAAATAATGCTGCAATAAACATAGGGATGCACATATCTTTTTGAATTCATGTTTTCATTTCCTTATTAAAAAAATTTTTTTAATGTTTACTTTTGAGAGAGACAGAGTACAAGTTGGGGAGGGCAGACAGAGAGGGAGACACAGAATCTGAAGCAGGCTCCAGGCTCTGAGCTGTCAGCACAGAGCCCAACATGGGCTCAGATCTATGAACTATGAGGTCATGGCCTGAGCCAAAGTCAGATGCTTAACCGACTGAGCCACCTAGCACCTGGCACCCCTCATTTCCTTTATAAATTCCCCAAAATGAAATTGGTGGATCTTACGATAGTTTTATTTTTAATTTTTTGAAGAACCTCCATACTGTTTTCCACAGTGGCTGTACCAATTCACATTCCCACAAAAAGGGACACAAGTGTTCCCTTTTCTTTACATCCTTGTTGACACTTGTTATTTTTTGTCTTTTTAATTGTAGCCATTCTGACAGATGTGAGCTGATATTTCACTGACGTTTAGTTTGCATTTCCCTAATGATGAGTGATGCTGAGCATCTTTTCATGTGTCTGTTGGCCATTTGTATGTCTTTGGAAAAATGTCTACTCACATCCTCTGTTCATTTTTTAATCCAATTGTTTGTTGGTTTTGGTGTTGAATTTTAGAAGTTCTTTATATATTGTGGATATAACTCTTTACCAGATGTGTTGTTTGCAAGTAGCTTCTCCACTCACTAGGTTTTGTTTTGTTGATGGTTCCCTTGGTTGTGCAAAAGCATTTTATTTTGGTATATATAAGTAAATTTAATGATTATATTAAAAATCGATTCTCTATAGACTCTCCTAAGAATTTTTAAAACATGCCTTTAAGGATCCAGAAGTCCCAGTATTTCTCTATGCACATGCCTCTGGTTAGACCTCCCCTTCCTGAAGTAACTGTGTTTAAATTAATAAATGATTTTCTACCCATTCTGTTGTGTTGTGACTTAGTTACTTATTTTTATTGTATTATTTTCCACTCTTCAAATGCATTGATGGTGATGTTATTAGTTTAGTAGGTTTCTATAGGCTGGACGTGGACCCCTACCATCAACCAATTGCATTATATCTTTGGGAAAATGTGTTTTTGAGTTTCTCACCCAAAGTGTAGACATCTTTTTAGAACTCAGTCCAGTTTTGGGGAAACTTCTTGTGTTCTATATTAAATTTTTGAAAACTGTTTCTCTGGTGCACAATTTGAGAAAACTGTCATAGTTTTATTATTTTGTCCTAAGAGTTTAGCTCTTTCAATAGTTATACTATTCAAAAATGCAGCCAGGAAGTTGATATAACAGGATGGATTGTAAGAAAAGCAGGTTGAGACATGGACATCTTTTCTTAGCCCAGGAAAGAGAGGCTGGCATTGGGTTTCTTTATTTCCTTTTCCTAATTTTTTTCTTTAGTAGTGATGATTTGTATTGTGCATTTTAGGGAGACCAAAGGGCTTAGGTGAAACTAAGCCCCTTAGCGGCAGGTAGAGGAAGTCCACTTTCAGCAAGTGAACAGGTCAAGCTGCAGGCCTCTAAGGCTCCTGGGGGGATTACTGCTGATGGCTGAGGGGTCTGAGATGGCAAGAAGGGCTCAAAGAAGGCTTGTTGAAAGTGGAACGACCCAATGACAGTGGGTATTTCCCTCCCAGGTGGGGAAAGAAGAGTGGTGTCACATGGGAAGACCAGTGCCCAACTAGCTGGGGACCCGTGTTTGGCCACATATTTGGAGAATTTTGGCTAGTGTGGAATTTCACTGATTTCTCCAACATTCTCAGGGTGCTGGATATACCTGATGGGTCATGGTCACTAAGTTCTTCTTCCCTCCCCCTCACCCCGAATTGGGGATAGTAGGTACTGTCAAGGTATTGCCCATGTGCCCTGGGGTATCTGTGACTGTTGCTGTGCATCCTTCCCTTCTCTCCTGTGGCTTTGATGTACTAGGAGTTTACATTCCCCCACCCAGCCCAGAGTCTGACCTGACCCCCTATATTTTTTTTCCACACCAACCGAGGGTTTAATAGAAATACAACCAGTGTAGGAAAACTCAAACTACATCAACCCAAACCAGAACGTCAAGTGGTCAAGGCAAAGCAGAATTTCTGACCCTTCGACTTAGCCAGCACTCGAATAAAAACCAATAAAGATGATGAAGTTAAGAGCGAAGAACTTCATGCTTTGTTGGGAGCACTGGGAGCTGTTCTGTCTCTAAATCAGGAGTCAAGGTCACACTGTTCTAGTTCCTACTGCTGTGTCCAAAATTTAGTGCCTTAGAATACAAGTTATTTATTTTTGCTTGTTAAGTCTGCAATTTGGGCGGGGCACACTGAGGACAACTTGTCCATTTGTCAGCTCTGGTGACTTCCACTGGGAGTGGAATTTCACTTCCAAGATGACTTATTCACATGGCTGGCAAGTTGGGGGTGGCTCTCAGTCCTCCTCCTCATGGATCTCTCCATGGGGCAGAGTGTGCTTCCTCACAGCATGGCATCTAGCTTCCAAAGCAAGTGCCCCAAGGGTCAAGAGGTGGAAACTGACACTTTCTTAAGATCTGAGCCTGGAAACTGGCACAGCCTCACTTCTACTCCATTTTATTGGTCAAACAGAGAGTCCAGATTCAATTAGAAGAGTCAGAGACCCCACCTATCAGAATTAACACATTTTGCCACCATGTTTTCAGACTTCCACAATCATCTTCCATCAAGTTGTGTTGGCTGCAACCTGAGAGTCATCTTCGTCCCTCTATTTCCCTTACCCCTTATGTTTAATATACCACTGTTTCTGCTTCTTTTTTTAAAAAAGTTTTTTTTATTTGGAGGGAGAGAGTGCACAAGTGCGGGAGGAACACAGAGAGTGGGAGAGAGAGAATCCCAAGCAGGCTCCATGCTGTCAGTGCACAGCCTGATGTGGGGCTCAAACTCACGAACTATGAGATCATGACCTGAGCAGACACTCAACTGACTGAGCCACCCAGGTGCCCCAAGACCTGTTTATTTATTTATTTATTTTTTAGTTCTTTAGTGTTAAAATATACATAACATAAAATTCACCATTTTAATAACTTTAGAGTATACAATCCAGTGGTGTTTGCTATATTTACAATTTTTAATTGTAAATTATTGCTGATACCACTCCCCTCTGCCTGCACCCCCTGGTAATGACCGATCTGCCTTCTATCTCTATCGATTATGAGTTGTACAATATATGGCTTTTGTATCTGGTTTTTCCCACATAGCGTAATGTTTTTAAGATTCATCTATACTTATGGCCAAGTATTAGTACATTCATCTATACTTATGGCCCTATACTTATTAGTCCACACTTTATTTATACATTTACCAGTTGATGGACATTAGAGTTGTTTCCATCTTTTGGCTATTGTAAATAGCACTGCTATGAATATTTGTAGGTAAGTTTTTGTTTGAACATGTGATTTTAATTCCTTAGGGTATATGTCTAGGAGTGGAATTACTGAATCATATGGTAATTCTATGTTTAACTTCTTGAGGAACCTTCATACTGTTTTCCATATTGGCTTCACCATTTCAAATCACCACAAGCAACGTATGAAGGTTCCAATTTCTCCACATCCTCACCAGTACTTGTTATTTTCTATAATAAGTATGAAGTGGTAACTTGTTATTTTGGTTTGCATATTCCTAATGACTAATGATGTTGAGCATATTTTCAGGCATTTGTTGGTCATTTGTACATCTTCTTAGAGGAAATGTTTATTCAAGTCCTTTGGCCATTTTTTAAATTGGGGTTTTTTTTGTTCTTGACCTGTAATTGTTTGTTACATATTCTGAACAATAGACATTTACCAGATCTATGATTAAAAATGTTTTTCTCCCAGTCTGTGAGTTGTCTTTTTACTCTCTTTGTAGTGTTTTTTAGTACATTAAAGTTTTAAATTTTGATAAAGTCTTTTTATCAAAAGAAAATTTTTTTCTCAAAAAATTTTCTCAAAAATTTTTCTCAAAAAATTGATTTTTTTATCAAAAAATTCTTTTCTTTTTTTGTTGCTTTCGCTGTCGTATCTAGAATCGGTTGCCAAATTTAAGGTCATGAAGATTTATTACTATTTTCTTTTAAGAGTTTTATAGTTTTGGCTCTTATATTTAGGTCTTTGGTCCTTTTTGAGTTAATTTTTGTATATAGTGTGAGGTAAACGTCCAGCTTTATTCTTTCAGATGTGGTGATCTGGTTTTCTAGCTAGCATCATTTGTTGAAAGGATAATTATTTCCTCATTAATTGGTCTTAGTACCCTTGTAAAAAAATCATTTGCCCATAGATGTATGGCTTATGTTCTGGGCTCTTAACTTGCCCATGGATGTATGACTTATATTCTGGGCTCTTAATTCTATTCCACTGATTTCTATGCCTACCACACTATTTTGGCTACTGTACTAAAATTTGAAATTGGGATATGTATGTGTTCTCTAATCTTCTTTTTCAAGGTTGTACTTGGGATCCCTTGTAATTTTTATGAATTTTGGGATCAGCTTTTTTTATTTCTAGAAAAAAGGCCACTGAGATTTTAGTAGAGATTGCATTGAATTTGTAGATTGCTTCAGGGAGTATTGCCATGTTAACCATATGGTCTTTTTTTTTTTTAATGTTTTATTTATTTCTAGGAGAGAGAGAGAGAGAGACAGCGTGAGCAGGGGAGGGTCAGAGAGAGAGGGAGTCACAGACTGAAACAGGCTCCAGGCTCTGAGCTGGCAGTCAGCACAGAGCCCGACGCGGGGCTCGAACCCACGAACCGCGAGATCATGACCTAAGCAAAAGTCGGACGCTTAACCGACTAAGCCACCCAGTCGCCCCGAACCATATGGTCTTTTAATCCATGAACAGAGGATGTCTTTCCATTTATTTAGCTCTTTAATTTCTTTGAGCAATATTTTGTAAGATTTAGTGTACAATTCTTGTACCTCCTTGGCTAAATTTAACCCTAAGTATTTTATCCTTTAGATGCTATAAAAATGAAATTGCTTTCTTATTTTCCTTTTCATATTGTTCATTGTTTGTGTATAGAAGTACAATAGATTTTTGTGTGTTGATCTTGTATACTGTAACTTTGCTGAATTCATTTATTAGTTCTAATGATTTCTTAGGTGAGAATTCTTTGGGATTTTCTCTGTCCCATCAGGCCTGCGGTGACGATATGTCTCACTGTCTCTATCTCTGGAAGCACATCGTCACCGCAGGCCTGATGGCACCACCACCCTTGTGTGTTTCTTTCTTTCTTTTTAATGTTTTATTTATTTCTCAGAGAGAGAGAGAGACTGCATGAGCAGGGGGGCGGTCAGAGAGAGAGGGAGACGCAGAATCTGAGGCAGGTTCCAGGCTCTGAGCTAGCTGTCAGCACAGAGCCCAATGTGTGGCTCAAACCCACGAACCGTGAGATCATGACCCGAGCCGAAGTCGGATGCTCAATCAACTGAACCACCCAGGCGCCCCACACTCTTGTGTGTTTCTCTCAAATGTACCCACACCTTTGAGTGTGGCCCCCTTCCCTAAACTCTCCAGTTGCTCAGCTCAAGTGCTCCATAAGTATCTTGTCAGCAAACCGACCAGTCGTGTGAATATATTCTGGCTGAGAGATGTTGGCAAAGGGTCCTGTGGAAGTTCCTGTGACCTCTCAAGAGTTAGCCTCTCTCCAGGGCCTCTCCTTCCACTCTCTGGCTTGGGGGGTGACGCTGCCACCCATCCTGGAGGATGAGGCCCAGGGCCACCGCCTAGGGTGGCAGTGTCGTGAGCCAGAGGGAGCCCACATCCTTGAGGATCTTGTGGAGGAGATGTGCTCCTATTCCAGAACTGATGTCAGTACTTACTGGCTGCGGGATATCGGGTCAACTGCTTAATCATTTTGAATCTTAGTCTCCTTATCTGTGAAGTGGGTTTTAAAACTAGTGGCTCCCTGAACATGAAGTGATTTATATACAAATGCCTAGCAAATGCAGGCAAACAAAAAGGGCTCAATAAACACTGTGAATTTGCCTTTAATGAAAACTCTGAACCTTTATACTCCTGCCGAGAAGATGTACAGCCTCTGTTTACTTTCACCAAGGGAATAATAACACCTTAGATTTGCAGTTTACAAAGCACTCTGACATTCATTATCACATTTAATCCATGCAACACTTCTGTGAGGAAGGAGGCAACTCAGCATGACCGTTCTTTTTTTTTATATTAAAGAAGGAAGACCCCGAGAAAAAGAACAACTTGCAGAATGATGCTTACCTAACTAGTTAACTAGCAAGTGACAGAATCAGGCCCAGAATTCTGGCGCCATAGCTTCACCAGAAAGATCTAGAGATATGTCCAGTCAAACACCCTTACTGGGAAACCTTGTTATGTTTCCTATTTAAATTATTTAACAAATGTTCTGTGGTAAATATCAGGCCCCAGACAAGAGATTATATGAGAGGCAAGTTTGCAAATTTTTCCCCAAGGGAACCTGTTGCAAGATCAGTGTCAGGGCAGCCGGGGGGCTTCCTGGGACAGGAAAACAATGGATGAAATCCACAAGTAATTAGGAAGAAGTCAGGAAATTAGGAGTCTGTCTTGCTTGGTATAAAGAAGTCCATGTGGCTGCAATGATTTTTCTTTCTAGTTGGAAACTCAAGAGAAAGGAGGTAGAGAAACCAGTGTTGCCGTTTGCAGCCAGAAAGGAGACTTCAAGTCTCTTACTCACAGTATGAGCCAGGTGATGCCTGTGTTTCAGACCTGCAGAGAGAAGTTGGCGCCTGAGCTAAGTGGGCTGAAAAGCAGACCAGAGAGCCAGTACCCTGGAGCTGTGAGCTGTAAGAGAGATGCTCGCCAGTCAGTTTTGGATGGAAGACGATGATTACACCATGACCAGTTTGCAGTTAAGATTGGAGAAAGGGGCGCCTGGGTGGCTTAGTTAGTTGAATGTTCAACTCTGGACTTTGGCTCAGGTCATGATCATGCAGTTCGTGAGTTCGAGCCTTGCGTGGGGCTCCATGCTGACAGTGTGGAGCCTGCTTGGGATCCTCTGTCTCCTCTCTCTCTGCACCTTCCCATCTTGTGCTCTCTCCCTCTCTCTCTCTCTCTCCTCTCAAAAATAAAGTTAAAAAAAAAGAATTAGGGGAAGAGGGTTTCAGATAGCACCTGGCTAATTGTCTGCAGTGTAGACTATTCTTTTTTAAAATTTTAAAATATTTATTTAGTTTTGATAGAACACAAGGGAGGGGAGGAGAAGACACACACACACACACACACACACACACACACACACACACACACAGAATCTGAAGCAGACTCCAGGTGTGGTAGGAACCCCTCCCTAAGGAGAAAGAAAAAAAATGAAGAAGAGAGGAGACAAGACTTCAAGGTCAACTAGATATGAGTCCAGCTGCCTACATCCCCCATGTTCTTGTAAACTGAAACAACTTAATCAGACTACATGTTTATGTGTATTACCATATATGGGAGACAAAGAAATAGAAAATGCATAAAAAACCCTATGCCATATGATGTGGGCCGCTCAGTTCTTTTGGGTACGAACCCAACTGAGCGGTGCCGGCAAAATAAAGTTGCTTCCTGGAAAGAAAAGTCTCGGTGTCACGACTCTCTGAGCGAGAATCCTGCAACACAGGCTCCGGGTTGTCAGCACAGAGCCCGAAGTGGGGCTTGAACCCACAGACCACGAGATCATGACCTGAACCAAAGTCGGTCACCCAACCAACTGAGTCATCCAGGAACCCTGCCAAGTGTAGCCTATTCTTAATAAAATATCCATACACTGTGGAAAGAGAAGAGAACTCACTGCAGTGGAGAGGGCTGGGGCTGAGGTTGACCCAAAGGCTGAATTTGGGGGAGCTTGTTGCTAACTCCAAGGCAGGTGGAATGGGCTGGAGAACGGAGCCCTGGTCTCTTGCAGCTGAGTGGGTGGGTGGAGCCATTGTTCCAGGAGCATCGGTCTGGTTGGAGCCTCAGCCAGACCTGATCTCCGATTGTTTCTCTGCCCCACATCATCTCCCACCTTACTCGGTGACTCATACATACTGTTTTCACACCCCTCAGACTTTGACTCAGTCTCTCCTTCATGCTCCTCTCCTTGCTTGCAACATTTCCCACTGCAAGCAGAAACTTACTCTCTAGGTCACAGAGGAAGAAGAAGTTACAAAATGGTAAATCCCTCACCTTCACCTATCAGACCTGCAAACCCACTTTGCCTTATTCCTGCCTGTTATGAGGGGATGTCCTATCCGATGAGTTATCTGAAAAGTTCTTCATCTTAACAGAGGTAAATTAATCCATCTTATCCAGTCCTATAGGGTTATGGAATCAATCTTTTATAGTACGCCCCTTGGTCTATTCTAGATATCCAGGCTGTCCTTTATTTTAGCTTAAGTACAGTTTTTTCTACCTCCTTGTAGTGCTAATCCACGTACCACCTGAAATGTTAGCTGTTATGCAGACTTACCTCTTCCCCTGACCGACCAAATGAAAAAAAAATTCTGTTATTCGGAACTACCTGGACTAAAGAATTTGAACTTGCTTGTTGTGATCCCGGGGCATGGCTACATTAACCACGACACCAGCTAAATAGAGGAAAACTTTTTGATCGTTCCAGATTCTCCAAATTCCATTCGGGACATTGATATCGTTAGGGATGTATTCTACCAATACCTCCAGGAAGACATATTATTCTTTAGGAATATTTTTAAGGAAACATAATTTACTGAAAATCTTGCGGAGTCATAAACTTGGAATGATCTAACTAATAGCTCCACAGGGTAATTAGCTATGGTCCTTGGTCGGCTTCTAAGAACCTAATTTTTGCATGGGAAAAATAGCTGAGGAACCACACGGAAGTGCCACAGTATGTGGCATATCTCAGCGAAGCCAAGGTGTTGTCATGACTATTTCATCACTGTTACATCCCAAGAAATTTTACATCTTCCCTTTCAAGCACAAGTACATTTTTCTTCACTGATGTATTGTCTACTAGAATTACTATAATTAGTGAGGTCAGCATAATTTTATAAGAGTAATGGCTTTGGATGTTTTTGTCTTTTAGGGGATTTGACCTGAAGTGTTAATATTACGGAAACACCATGAGTAGCTATGAAAGGTGGGGTAAGGGGTAAAGAAGGGGGCTGGACCAGTTACCATGATCAGGTTGAGTCATGGTCATTACATAAATATAGCTGTAGCAATCCTGTCCTGGATGTTCATCAATAAATATTAGTCTAAAAGCTATTTGTTGTTTAGAATATCCTTTTTAAAAATTTTCTAATGTTTTATTTATTTTTGAGAGAGAGACACCATGAGCAGGGGAGGGTCAGAGAGAGAGGGAGATATTGAATCTGAAGACAGGCTCCAGGCTCTGAGCTGTCAGCACAGAGCCTGAGATGGGGCTTGAACCCACAAACTTTGAGATTGTGACCTGAGCCGAAGTCGGATGCTTAACTGACTGAGCCACTCAGGGGCCCCTATTGATTAGAATATTTTTTTTATAATGTTTTATTTATTTCCAGGAGAGAGAGAGAGAGAGACAACGTGAGCAGGGGAGGGTCAGAGAGAGAGGGAGTCACAGACTGAAACAGGCTCCAGGCTCTGAGCTGGCAGTCAGCACAGAGCCCGACGCGGGGCTCGAACCCACGAACCGTGAGATCATGACCTAAGCGAAAGTCGGACGCTTAACCGACTAAGCCACCCAGGCGCCCCTGATTAGAATATTCTTGAGCAAAATTCTCTTTAGGAGGATGAGGACTGATTGCATGTATGGCTTTTATCTGGGGGTTTTTCGAGATTGGCCACACTGGTAATAACTTAGGAACGCTGTATGATAGAGTTGGGGTAATTTTACCTTCAGTAGGGCCTAGACAAAGGAAATCATTATTAGTAGTAACAGTGACATGATAGGCTAAGTCAGAAGTGTATGATGTTAAATCAGTAATGAGGAAAAGTATGATCAAAAGAGTAATAGAGGAGAGTGATAAAGAAGAGTGTAGCACGTAGAAAAATCTCATTCTAATCATCTTCATGATGGTCATTAGCTTGTTCTGAATCCCTTGAGTTAGAAATCAACTTCTGTGAACTGCTTCCTTCTGGAAGCTTTCTTTTGGGGGAAATCTCAATTTAAGATATTTAGTAGATAAAACTCTCTGATTTTTATCAGATGGATGGTGTCATTTTGATTGAGTAACATGTATCTAAGGATGATTCCTTGTTGTTTGACAGATGCACCAGGAGCTAAGAGCACTTTATAAGGTCGTTTTCAGTGAGATTCAAGGACATCTTTCTCTGATGTCCTTTCCAGTACTCTAGATGACCTTGTTTTAGGTCAAAGACGGTCTGGTTAGGTCATTGGAGGAGGAACAGCAGCCTATGTAATGATTGGACTGAGTGTATTTAGTCCCTTATAATATTTAATTTGATCGGCTTATAAAAGATTGGAATCAAATATGGATGGAGATATTCCTAGTCACATGGATTTTCCAGTCACCCTTTTAGAAGGAGGTACTGTGTAAGTTCCTGAAAAACAAGAACTCAGGACTATAAGACCTAAAGGTGGTGAGATACTTTTATTTTAATACTTCATTTTCCTATTTTCCCAGAGGATTGAAGGCAATCAGGACAACACAGATTTTGAGAAAAGAGCAAAGCTCTGCGCAATTTACAATGAACTATTCCAGTAAAACGCATTCCTCTATCCCTGGATGGATTAAGTAGGAATGTCCCAAGAAGGTCACACAAAACTAATAGTATTTTGGCCATGGTAGATCCTAGGTTTGTATCAGAAAGATACTTCAACCCACCCACAGAAGAAATATACTATTACTATTATACATATATAACCTGTAGAGGGAGGCAATTGTATAAAATCCATTCAGAGATTGTGCGAGTATTACCTTAGGACATACTTCTGGTGCCTATCCCACTTGTACAGTATTCCCCAAGTTATGCTGGTTACAGATAAGGAATGAATGGGATAGTCTAGAAAAGTTTTTCAATCAGTGTTTGTTTAATATTGTAGTCAGCTCACATCTACTGTGACGAGGTGTTTCATGGTATATTTTAGAAAGTAGCCGTTGAGGTCATCTCATGCTCCCATTCAGCCATCCTGGCCTCACCAGACCTTCTTTTCGTGTATCTTTGTTCACAGCATTTACTTTCTAGTTGGTAGCCAGATTTCATGCATCTATTATGATATTCTTTTTTTTAATTGTGGAATTCCTGAACAACTCTATGGCTATCCTTTTTTTTTTTTTTTTCTAAGAGATTCTTGCATAAGGATGATTATCAGGGCAGCTTGTTTAGCATGATGATCTACTAAAGCATTTCTTCTGATTTCTATAGCATCACATTTGCTTTTAGGAGAACGGTTCCCTTAGGTAGAATTAAGATATCATGTAACTTACGCACTTGTTGTCCATTGTTTGTGGAGGAGTGTTTGAGAAGGTTAAGACATCTCCTTGCTTCCATGTCATTTCAAAATCATGAACTACTCCAAAAACATGTTGGCTATTTGCAAATATATTTACCCTTTTATTTTTTGCAATAAAAGTGAATTTAGCTATGCCCCTGAAAGAGCTATGTCTTTGATTACCTACACTGAATTGACTTTTAGTAAAGGATGGGTAATGCCTCATGGTATTAAGGTGGCTGTTAAGGGACTTTTCAAGGGAATCTGTGATACGTTTCATATAACCTTCCTGGTATTATCTCTTCTTATTTTTATTTCTTATTGTAGTAAAACATCTGCACCATACAATATACCATTTCTGTCATTTTTAATTGTACGGTTAAGCAGGAAGTGGCATTAAGTGGCATTACGTTCTCAGTGAGCACCCATCACCGTCACGCAGCTCCAGAACTTTTTCATCTTCTCCGACTGAAACTCTCTACCCAATTACACACTAGCTCTCCATTCCCTCCTTCCCTCAGCACTGGGAACCACCATTCTTCTCCCTGTCTCTAGGGATTTGGCTCCTCTAGGCATGTTGTATAAGTGAGATCATACAGCCTTTGGCTTATTTCACTTAGCATAATGTCTTCAGAGTTCAACCACATTGTAGCAGGTGTTAGAATTCCTTTCCACAGTAAGGCTGAATAACAGCTCAGTGTATGCATGTACCACACTTTGTTTATCTCTGCCAGTGGATTCTTGGGCTGCCTCCACCTTTTTTCTGTTGTAAATAACGCTGCTATGGACATGGGTGTACCGCCTTTTGAAGGTTGAGACCAATCAACAAACAATACTCTAGGATTTGTTGTGGGAATGCCCACGATATGTGTTCTGGGCATAGACAATTCTTAAGCAACAGAAACACCATTATAATATTCCCCTTCCTAGGGTAAGAATAATAAAGTTGCCGGGTGGCAGTGTCAGATTCGTGTATGGTACTATGAGAAGGGAGAATGTAACACTATTTTTTTTATTAATAGACTAGAAGAAAAATGTTGGCATTTTCAATTAGCCATAGGGATTGTTTTACATGTAGTCCCATCAGGTTTAAAGGCAATCCAAGTACAGGATCTGAAGTGCTTTGTTTAATTTAGCTGAGGGTACACAGTTGCTCTGAGGCAGGTAGAAAAATCTCTAGCTACCAGACCAAGGGGCCAGGTATAATAAGCAAAGAGTCTTTGATGTGAGCAATGTTTTTGAGTTAATACCCCTAGAGCAGGGCCTAAGCTTTCAAGCACAAACAAAAGATAAGGCTTATGATAATTTGGGAGATTTAATTTAGGAGGGTGTCAAAGGGATATTTGAAATCACTGAAGGTCTTTCTAGTTGGTTTTTTGTTGTTTGTTGTTTTTCCATGGGAGGGTGTGTGGTATTTGATCTTGTCAAATCATATAGAGCCAGAAAAACTTTGTGCCCATTCTCCACAGTACCCAGTTAATGCCAGACATCTTGTTTTTTTAGTGGTTGATCTTGGGTAATTCTGCGCAATTTATAATCTCTCCTCAGATAATGCCTTTCCTGCAGGTAATAGGTCACCGTCCAGACAATGAATTGTTTTGTTCAGAATTGGAAATTGTCCCTTGCAGCTCTGTGTGCTGTTTTTGGTAGCTCTGTGAGTAAAAGTACAGAGTTGGCTTTAAGATCTTCAAGAATAATGGAACATAAGAAGTAATCATCTACACATTAGATCCAAATGGACCCACAAGGAAATAGTATCTTTAACAGTAATCTTAAGATCTTTTAAAACTTAAGAAAAGTAGGATGGAGCTTTGGTGAATCCGTAGGGCATAACTATCCAGGAGAATTGTTGCTTTTCTGAAGTGAAGACAAATGTGTACCCGATTTCTTCATCGTCTGGGATACTAAAGAGCATTGAACAAAAATCTATTATGGTACAGAACTTGCGTTCAGGTGGGACCAAGGAAGGTGTGGTATTTGAGTAAGGCACCGAGTAAGCCTATTTTAACTTATCACAGACCTTAGGCAAATCTATATGTTCCACTGTTAGGCTTTCAAACAGGTGAAACAGGTATTGCAGAGACCAGCCCAAAGAGTAATTAATTCTTTTTCAATTAGGCTGGTTGCAATTGGCCTCACACCTTCTTTGCATTTAGTTTTAGTAGGTTATTGAGAAGTAGGTTATTTAGTAGGTTATTTAGGTAAAGGTGTAGAAGAATCAATCTGGACTTTTGTGGGTCTGCTGCAACTAGTTGGCTTGTGATGAGGGAGCATAAGGCAGGCTGAAGGCAAAGCACCAGCTAGCACAACCCTCCCCCTCTCCTCCCACCCCCACAACCCTGCCCCAGGTGGGATACCTGGGATATTCCTCAGGCACTCCTGGCTGCCCAAGGACAAAGGAAAGGGAAAAACAAATGGTTAATTGATAGCTATCGCTGTCTTGATCAGTTTGTGACTCTTTTAATGATTTACACAAAGAAAAAGGCAATCACAGAATCCGTTAGACTCCATTTCCTGGAGTCCTAACATCATCTTCCCCTCCACGGTGATGTGGGGAACAAAGGCAAGAAGAAAATATAGATAAAATTAAATTTCCTTATAACCTGCAGCCTATTGACAAATATTTGAGACAAGTACAGAGTATAATATTCCTCCAGGAACTCCCTACTGTCCTAATGTTAATGCCTTAGTAGGGGAAAAAAATAACTTCAGCTCAACAATAACAAGGTCTCCAGTATTTTATGAATCCTCTTTGGCATAGGAAAATTCTTTTGTCTTCTCTCTTTCCTTACCACCCCGCCCCTTACCCCCGCCCACACCTCCAACTCCATAGTATATAATCAGTCACTCCTCACAACCCCAGTGGGCTCTTTCTGCCCACAGGTCCGATCCCCAAGCTTTAACAAAATCACCTTTTTTGCACCAAAGATGTCTCAAGAATTCTTTCTTGCCATCGGCTCAGGACCCCACCACCAGTGATGAAGTTTTTGAGGTGATAGTGGGGTCTGGAGCCGAGGGCCAAGAAAGAATTCTTGAAGACGTCTTTGGTGCAAAAAGATGACTTTATGAAACCCCAGGGACGGACCATGGGCTGCGGGAGCTGTCGTGGGACCCTATGGAGAGACTGGTTATATACTTGGGAGTTGAGGGAGATGAAGTCAAGGAGAGGTTTCCAATGGGATTTTCTTATGCTAAAGAAGACTCTCCTGGGACTGCAGGCCTAGCTATTGTCAGGCTAAAGTTGTTTTCCCTCTACCAAAGCATTAGCATTAAGACAGTAGGGAGTTTCTGGAGAAAAGTTTTACTCTGCCTGCCTCAAGTAGTTGTCAATGGGCTGCAGGTTATAAGGAAATTTAATTTTACCGCCAATTTCCTTCTTGTCTTTGTTCCCCATATCACTGTGGAGGGGAGGGCGATGTTGGGGCTCCAAGAAACCGAGTCTACAGGTTTCTGGACATCAATATCGATAAAATTGCTTTTTTCTTTTCTTTTTCTTATTTCTTTCTTAATAGTTTATTGTCAAGTTGGTTTCCATATAACACCCAGTGCTCATCCCAATGAGTGCCCTCCTCCATGCCCATCACATCCCTTCCTCTCTCCCTCATCTCCATCAGCCCTCAGTTCTCAGCATTCAAGAGTCTCTCATGGTTTCCCTCCCTCCCTCTCCCCAACTATGTTTCCCCTTCTTCTCCCCCATGGTCCTCCATTAAATTCCTCCGAATCCACCTATAGTGCAAACATATGGTATTTGTCCTTCTCAGCCTGACATTTCGCTCAGCATAACACCCTCAAGTTCCATCTACGTTGCTACACATGGCCAGATTTCATTGTTTCTCATTGCCATGTAGTATTCCATGGTATAGATAAACCACATCTTCTTGATCCATTCGTCTGTTGATGGACACTTAGGCTCTTTCCATGATTTGGCTATTGTTGAGAGTGCTGCTATGAACATTGGGGTCCATGTGCCCCTATGCATCAGCACTCCTGAATCCCTTGGGTAAATTCCTAGCAGTGCTATTGCTGGGTCATAGGGGAGTTCTATTGTTAATTTTTTGAGGAACCTCCATACTGTTTTCCAGAGGGGCTGCACCAGTTTACATTCCCGCCCACAGTGTAGGAGGCTGCCCATTTCTCCACATCCTCGCCAGCATCTGTAGTCTCCTGATTTATTCATTTTCGCCACTCTGCTGACTGGTGTGAGGTGGTATCTCAGTGTGGTTTTGATTTGTGTTTCCCTGATGAGGAGGGATGCTGAGCATCGTTTCATGTGTCTGTTGGCCATCTGGAGACCAATGGAAAAGACTGCTTTTTTCTTGTAATTTACTAAGATATTTATAAATCGATAGAGACCATGTCCTGCAGGATTGTGATCTCTATCGGTTACCCATTGGTTTTTTCCCTTTCCTTTGTCCTTGGGCAGCCAAGAATGCCTGAGGAATGTCACACACATCCCACCTGGGGGTAGGGGGTGTTTGTGGCCTGTCAGTTGCCTTAGGCCCCCTCATCAACCACCGCTTCAAACCTCATCTCTTGTATTTTCAGAGTCTTTGATCTTTAGAGATTCTGAGACCCTGGCGGATTCTTGAGTAGTTTCTTGAGTCATACACAATGTAGGTCTTGTCATCTGAATATCAGTTATAATTTCTGGGCCTTCCAAAAAATAATACCTCTGCGATACCTCTTAGTTGGCCGTTCCACTTGCTAACTTGTTCCCCACCTATTATACTTGCAGAAGTTGTGTCACAGAGCAGAAAGAAATGTTCTTGTGCTAATGGTTCCAGAGTAGCAGTTAAGGAGAGGGACACAGAAAGGGGCTTACGGGTGTTAGAAATTCCTGCTGTTGGAGCGGTGTTGGAGCTCTCCGGGATGTGATGCTCTGTGAGAGTGATCTATATGTGGTAGAGGTAGATCCCCTCCTTAAGGAGTGTGGTAGAAGGCCTTCTCAGAACAAAGGAAGTCAACGTGGCCCAATCAACTCCTATACACGTATGCAGAGCTCTGACATGACTCTGTAGCTTGGGCTGTGTCCAATTAGGGGTAGATCCCCTCCCTAAGGAGTGTGGTGGAAGGCCTTCTCAGAACAAAGGAAGTCAACGTGGCCCAATCAACTCCTATACACGTATGCAGAGCTCTGACATGACTGTAGCTTGGACTGTGTCCAATCAGGCTATCTTTGTCACCACGTATGAGAGACAAAGAAGTAGAAATTGCATAAAAGCCTACATCCCTCTGTGCTCAGGCCCGAGCCTTTTTGGGATCTTAACCCGCTGAGCCTGTGCCGGCACGAATAAAGCTACTTCTCAGAAAGAAAGGCCTTGGTGTCCTGCCCTCTGTGTGAGAATCCTGTGATGCATAGAGCAGCACCCATGTCAATAATAAAGATGAACTTTTGTCTGTATGCATTTATAAACTATTCCCCTTGAGAGTTTAGGTGAAGGGCAGGGACGTAATTGGGTTCTAATCTTTTCCCCAGCTGCAGCACCACTAGGCTGACTTTGGACAGTTTATTTCTGTTTCTTAACCAACATATGACATGCGTTTTTCCAATGGCCCTTCTGCCTGCAGCATCTACAGGTGTCCTTACTCATGGACCCTCCGAATTCTCAGAGAACAGAAAAACTCTTGCTTTTGTTTTTTTTATGTCAGAGACCAGTTGTTTAATTGGGACGGCCAGAAGTTTGTTTCCATTCCCAGCTTGTTTGTTTTCTAGGGCTTTTTGAAAATGTGAAGCCACATGTTAGAGATCTTCTAAATTGGCAATTTTCCAGTCCAATTTATTTTTCTGACTAAGTTTCCTATTTCAGATGTGAGCCTATTTACAAAAAGAGAGGGCAAGTCTTCTTTTGCTTCAGCTGCTAGGTGTATCTCAGAATATTGTTGAAAAGATTCCTGAAGTCTAGTTTTTAAGTCTCCTATTGAGACATATTTATTTTATTTACAACTTTGAAGTTTCATCCAATCTTCTCTCAAGGGGGAAGACTCCAACAATGGCTGTATGTATTTCATTTCCTATTTTTCTGTTTTCTCAAGGCCAATATATGAAATATCTGAATTGACCACAGTTGGCTTATTTAAATCCTCCCCTGCCCTTTCCCACCCTGTTGCTTTTAATGATTTTCCTCACGTGAGGGGCTTACAATTAAGCGAACTGTTTGGTATGGATTGGGAAGTCCAGGATAGTAAATAACTGACCAAATCCATAATTCTGCCGATTACTTTTGTCTGTCTTCCTGAGGTTTTGGAATCCTTAATTATAGCCTTTAGCTCAACTTAAATTTGACTTCTAGGGCAACAGGCTGGCCTAGCAATTTTGAGGAGAAATTGCAAAATGGGATCCTTTTCTGAGAAAAAAAAAAGTCTGGGAAAGGACAGTTCGTTCCAGAGGTCAGGAGAAGGAGCAGAAGTATAGTTGGGTGTCTGTGGTCAAAAGATAATGTGGAGTAGAGAGAAAAAGGCGCAAGGAGAGTCAGTTTCAGAAGGTTGAAATGGAAGTGATTTCTGTCTGCTGGCTTCTGCCAAAGAGGCCTTCAGAAAGGCGATCTTGAAGTCCGTGTTTCGTTTGGAGGCCTTGGCCAACCACCGAATGTCTGTCTTTGCTATTGCTCCTGTTCAATGCATTATTTTTTACTACGCTGTAAGTTCTGGATAGTTGAGTTGGGTAGATCATGTGGTCTGGAGGCTGCCCCTCTTCTTCTCCTTCTAGTGGTGGTGGGAGAAGAGAGTGAGCTGAATCTTGGCCGGAAATAGTGGCAGGGTGAATGTGGGCTGGAGGAAGGGAAGTGGCTGGGAAGGAGTTCTGCCCACCCTGGAAAAGATGTCTACCAAGGTGCCCAACCAGCTGAAGGACTATAAATACCTTAAGTGAAGTGCAAAAAGGAGAAGGGAATTTTAATGAAAGATACAAATGTGCAAGAGTTTTATTGTCCCATTACCATCTGTGGACATGTCCATGGTCAATTTTATGATCTATGGAACTCTTTAGAATTGGTGGGAAATCAACAAATTAGCTGTTCATGGGATTGTTTTGGGTTGAGGAGGAAGGCTCAGGTTTGTTAGGAAATGAAGTGTGAGTCAGAGGGTCCTAAATTTTGTTAAAACAGAGAAGGTCTCTGAGGACCCTGGGTGGCTCAGTCAGTTGGGCATCTGACTCTTTATTTTGGTTCATGTCATGATCTCGTGGTTCATGAGATTGATCCCGGAGTCGGGCTCCTTGCTGTCAGTGCGAAGCCTGCTAGGGATTCTCTCTCTCCTTCTCTCTCTGCCCCTCCCCTGCTCTCTCTCTCTAAACAAATAAACTTAAAAAAAAAAAAACAGAGAACGTCTCTTAAAAGAATTGATAATTTCACACACTAACATGGAAATGTAACAAAGCTCAAGTCTGTCTATCAACCCTGGTCATTCAGTAATTGAGAAAATGTCCCCGCTCTCTTGAGCATCTGTCCCATGGTAGAAAGCATTTTCTGGGAGAACAATGGGTAGGGTAATTTTCCTAGCACAAGAAACACCTCCACCACCCAGATGCCTTTCTTCTTCCATGAAGAAGCAGCAGGAGATCCTCACTAGTATGAAGTATAGGCAGGTGAGGGGGTTCCCAGACAGCCCCACCCAACCACTGTTCTCCATCTTGACAGTGATCGAATAAACCAGAGAAGTCTAAAACATCCCCAGGCCCAGGCCCTAATCCAGATCAATCAAAATTGGCTCTTTGGGATGGGGACTGGACTTCAGTTTTCCTTTAATTTTGATTATGAAACAGCGCTCAGATTCTCGCCACTCAAAATATGGCCCTCAAACCAGCAACAGCAACATCACTTGGGCAAGTGTTAGAAATGCAAATTCACAGACTTTGGTCTGGGCCTGCTGATTCAGAAATCAGAAAGTCTGTGGGTAGGTCCCAGCAACTTGTGAGTTTTTTAAATTTTGCTTTTTTTTTTCTTGTGGTGAAATAGACACAGTATTTATCACATTAATCATTAGTAAGTGTACAATTCAGTGGCATTAAACACATTCATAGTGCTGTGTATCCATCACCATGATATATACCCAGAACTTTTCCACCATCCCCAGCAAGAGCACTGTACCCTCCCGTCTTTCCCACTGTCCCCCTACAGCCCCTGGTGACCTCTATTTTACTTTCTGACTCCATAAATTGGCCTATTCTAGGTACTTCCTATAAATAGAATCGTGCAATATTTTTCCTCCTGTTTCTGTCTTGTTACCAAGCCTAATGTTCTCAAGGCCCATCCATGTTGTATTTTAGCATATATCAAAATTTCATCCCTTTTTATGGCTGAGTAATTAGCCATAAAATTAGTGAGTAATTAGCTGATGCTCACTCAAGTTTGAGGACCACTGACTTAGAGCAATGCTCCTCAGATCTTACTGTACATCAGAATCACTTGGGGCATCTTATTAAAATGCAGGTTCTGATTCATTAACTGACTTATTAGTTGATTCATTAGTGTGCCCCAAGATTCTGCATTTCTTTTTTTTTTTTTAACAAATAGTTTATTGTCAAATTAGTTTCCACATAACAGTCAGTGCTCATCCCCCTCCATGCTCAGTGCCCTCCTCCATGCCCCTTCTCCCTCCCCCCCCACATCCATCAGTCCTCAGTTTTTGTCAGCATTCAAGAGTCTCTCATGGTTTGCCTCCCTCNAAGATTCTGCATTTCTAACAAGCTCTGAGTGCATAGGGTCGAGACGCATGCTCTGGAGCCATCACAGCTGTGCCGAGTTCTCCCTGAAATGACAGGGTGCAGGTCAGTCTCATTACCGGGGTGAGGTAACAAGGAGGCTGTGTCTATTTCTGCCTCACAGGCCAGAAGACTAGACATTGAGACCCTGTTGTTCTCTGATTTGGCTTTTCTAGGCTGGGAGATGGTCACGAGTCTCGCTAGGCACTGGATTGGGAAGGGCTGGAATCTGAGAACCTTTGGGGGAGCTCAGTGTTAATTGCCACACTATAAATGACAACCTGGTCACTATTAAGTCCCTGCCTTGAGATTTTGGGCTGGGAGGGAGGAGGTGAAGTGAGGCTGGCTGAGTCTTGCGAGCGAGACAGGATGTCAGAGTAGGAGTCAACCATCAGGCTTCCGGAACTGACTGGGGCAGGCCACTGGCATCACATCAGGGGCCCCTGCGCCAGGCAGGAGGGTGAGTACTTTTGTTTTCCTTCCTGATTGATGAAATCTGATGTGGCCCAGGGAGGAAGGGGGGCAGGGAGAGAGGGAAGAAGGATGGGTTTCTAGGCCCACTGTTTGCATTGAAATGGTGCCAGATTTGTATTTTCCAAGCAACAGCAGTCACCTCTGACTGAATTCAACCACCGAATATCCTCAACTGGTCAACCTCAGGATATTCCCACAGAAGAAACCACCACGTATCACCCACAAGCTGTTTCAATCTGACTCCTCAGATGATAGAAGCTGTCATCTGTATGTAGTCTTGAACTAGAAAACCAAGAGAGGTGGGAACATTCTTTTGGAAACTTATCTGTGTCCTAAGTAGAGCTGCTGCTTCTGCATGGGAGAGAGAGAAGAGAAACACACAATAAGGAAATTTCAGCTTATTCATGTGGTGAAATACTTTGGAGTCACTGAAAATGTTTGAAAGGATTTGAAATGTTTTTAATGACATTGCAAATATGGTCGTGATTAAAAAAAGGAAAAAAGACTCGCATAACGTATGTATGCATACATAGACGTGTGTGTATTCTATGTAAAAACCTTAAACAATACATATATATATATAAAGAAAAAAAGGAAATACACTAAAAGTCACAATGGTTATCATTGGATGGTATGAAGCAGTGGTTTTTAATTGTCTTACTTATCATGTTTGTATTTTCTACATCATTCATCATGAGCATATGACACTAACAAAAAGATGTTAAAATATATGGCAAGGAAATGATCAAAAATCAAAAGACACAAATTTTTATCTATTTTTTTATAAATTAAAAAAAATTTTTTTATTTGAGACAGAGAGTGTTAGTGAGTGCCTGCAAGTGGTGGGGGCAGGGAGGAAGGGGCAGAGAGAGAGAGAGAGAGAATCCCAAGCTGGCTCCTTGCTGAATGGGGCTGGAGCTCAATCCCACCACCCGGAGATCATGACATGAGCCAAAATCAAGAGCTGGGTAGTCAACTAACTGAGCCACCCAGGCGTCCCATATCTATTCTTAATTTTAGCAACAGAGTGTTTTAGTGCTTTATAAAATTTAAATAGTCAGCTGTCACCCAAGTCCCCCAGAGGCTCATCCCTGACTCAGAGAGAAAGTCATCATCTTTGACATCACCTCCATAGCCTGCCCTGATCTCTGTTCCCAAGGCCCCTCTGATATCATCTCCACTCCTGGCCTTTCCCTTGCTCCCTGCCCTGGTCTCCTTGATTTGCAGCAAACCCTGGTGCTCTCCTGCCCTGGAGACTTAGCATTGGCTCCAGCCCTTGAGCTGCAGAACTANTCCCACAGGAGCTGAACTGGGCACTCTACATCCATCAGGTCTTTCCTTCAAGCTACCTTCTCAGCGAAGCCTTTCCTGGAGAGGCTGCTTAAGGTCCCCCACTCCTATGACATTTTAGATCTCCCTCCCCTGCTTTGGCTTTGTTAGGCTATATTGCTATTTAACATTCTGTATCTTTTTTTTCTCTATTTCTTTATGGTCTCGTATCCATTATAACACAAGCCCCACTACGTCAGATTTTTGTCTATTTTTTTCCACTCCTGTAGCTCCAGCTTCTAGAGCATGCCTGGCACTGGCTCTTGAAAATCAGCTGCTGAATAAATGAATGACAAAAAAACCCCTCTCTTTTTTCTTTCTTTTTTTTGGGGGGGGGCAGAGAGAGGGGGAGGGGCAGAGAGAAGGGGACAGAGGATCTGAAGCCTCTGTGCTGACAGCAGAGAGCCAATGCGGGGCTCAAACTCATGAACCTTCAGATCATAACTTGAGCCAAGGTCAGATGCTTAACTGACTGAGCCACCCAGGCATCCCTATTTTTGACTTATAAAATCATAAAGCTTGTAAATATCTGTCACTCCTACTAACAAATTAAAACCACTCAGAATCAAGGCACTTACTACCACTTAATGACAGCAACCCATAGTAGCTTCTACTATTTCAGTGGTTTATAGATATAATTTTCAATAGGAATATACAAAGTGATGCCAGGAATATCATATTATTTGGTAAGCATGTGCAAAAAAAAGGCAGCTTAGTTTTGGAATGGGATTATGACTTGGTGTTGGACATGGATAATAACTTTCTGGAAACTAGTCTAGCAAAAGCTATACATATCAGCTGATATCCATTGATTCATTTAACATGGATTCATTAAGCATCTATTATGTGACGAGACCTGGGTACACATAGTGATCAAGACATCACTCTTTCTTGGCTGCAGGTTACAGTCTAGTAGGGGATTCAGATGAGTAAATAATAATAATGAGATGAGATTTCATGGAAGCACAAAGGAGGGGCAGCTAACCCAGACTTGCAATGGGAGGTTTGGGGAAAGCTTCCTGGTGGAAGTAAGCTCGGAGCAGGATAAACAGGAATATGTCTGGGATCAGGGCTTGGCTGGTGGGGGAGATGGAGATGGAGGCTGAGAAAGAGGGTTCCAGGCAGGGCATGGTGGCTGGAGTGGTCCATGTTCTTCTGGGAAACTGGAAAGCTCACTATGGCTTGAGTGTGGCCATGGTCACGCTTGTATCCTGAATTCGGTCACTTCTTATCAGCTCCACTGCCATCACTCCAGCTCACCATCTCTCACATAGACCACTGTATCGCCCCTGTAACTGGGCACTCTGCTTCTCCTCTGTGTCTGATACTGGGAGAGAGAAAAGCACCCCGTGGCAGGCAAGGGCTGGCCTGGCACTCACAGCTGGCCTGTGGTGTTCTTTTGTCCATCATAAATGCATCACAGAACCCCAGCAGACAGATGAAGACAAAAACAAGTCCACTCTGTAATCATGTCTGACCAGAGACGATGTCAACAATGTCCAGACCACAGAACTGACTGATGAGCCTTCCATTCTGGCTGATACGAGTTACTACCACTTCTTTGCCAATCACACTTTTAGCTTCCCTGTGTTCCTCCTGCCCCCAAGACAAGATTTATTCAGAAATCTGGCCTCAGATTCCCCCCCACTTCCTGACAACATCGAATCCAGGGCAAACCGCACTTCCTTGAACCTTCTCCATAATCACCTAACACAAGCCCAATCCTGTCATTTCTAACCCTCTTCAGTTGTGATGCCCCCAACTGTCCCCATGGTGTATGTGCTAATTCACTGCAAGAAGTCAGTCAATCCAGCTTGTTTAAGCACAGTTGTGCTCCTCGTGGCCGTGGGCTGGTGGATATTGACAATACACACATCAGGTTAAGGTATCTTCCTATTTGCTTCCCACGACTCTCAGCATCAGGATCAAACTTCTTTTCCAGCACCTCTATTATTTGACTCTGTCTGCCTCTCTGCCCTCAGTAATGCACTCAAGGTGAAATGCAATGCCCAGAATTATGCTCAATGAGATAAATCAGACAAAGAAAGAAATGCTGTGTGATCTCACTTACATGTGGAATCTAAAACACTGGTAGTTGGCAGGGGTTGGGGGGAGGGGCAAGGGGGAGATATTGGCCAAAGGGTACATACGTCCAGTTGTGAGATCAACAAGCTTTGGCGATCTAATGTAGAGCATGGTGATTACATTTAATTTAGTTAATAGTTATAATATTGATTATTAATTTATTGATAATAGATATATATAGTTCATCGATACTTGAAAACATTTTAAGTGTTTATTTTATTTTTTGAGAAAGACAGACACAGAGCACGAGCAGGGGAGGGACAGAGAGAGAGGGAGACACAGGATCTGAAGCAGGCTCCAAGCTCTGAGCTGTCAGCACAGAACCCAGGTTGGGGCTCAAACCGCAAGATCATGACCTGAGCTGAAGTGGGGTGCTTAACCAACTGAGCCACCCAGGCACCCCTAGTTAATCTATACTTGAAAGTTGCTAAGAGAGTAGACCTTAAATGTTCGCACCACAAAAAAGCAATGGTAATTATGTGATGTGCTGGCGGTGTTGAGCTAACACTACAATGGCAGTCATATTGCAATATCTAAATGTATCAAATCAACATATTGTACACCTTAAACTTATACAATGCTGTATGTCAATTATACCTTAATGAAGTTGGGAGAAAGTTTTTTTAAATGTAGGAAAAAAGAGAGGGAATTTCAAAGAATTATGAAAAAGGAAGATTAAATTGGACCCCTATTTTACACCAGTCACAAAAATTCAGCCAAAATGGATTAAAGACTTGAAAACAAGACTGGAAACCGTAAAAGTCTTGAAAGAAAACACAGGGAAAGAACATCACAAGCACAAACAACAGAATCAGAAATCGGCAAGTAATGGGGTGCCTGGGTGGCTCAGTCGGTTAAGCGTCCGACTTTCGCTTAGGTCATGATCTCGCGGTTCGTGGGTTCGAGCCCCGCGTCAGGCTCTGTGCTGACTGCCAGCTCAGAGCCTGGAGCCTGTTTCAGAGTCTGTATCTCCCTCTCTCTCTGACCCTCCCCTGCTCACTCTCTCTCTCTCTCTCTCTCTCTCCTCGAAATAAATAAAAATATTACAAAAAAAAAAAAGAAATCAACAAGGACAGACTACATTAAACTAAAAACATTCTGCACATCAAAACAAGCCATCAACGAAATGAAAGGGCAGCCTACTGAATGGGAGAGAATAACAACAATAACAACAACAAGAACAAAACCCAAACAATCCAAATTGAAAATGCTGGGCAGAGGACCTGAATAGACATTTTTCCAATGAAGGTGTACAAATGGCCAACAGGTACATGAAAAGATCCTCAGCATCACTCATCATCAGGGAAATGCCAATCAAAACCACAATGAGATGTCACCTCACAGTTGTTAGAATAGCTGTCATCAAGAAGACCAGAGATCGCAAGTGTTGGCAAGGATGCAGAAAAAAGGGACCCTTTATGTACTGTTGGTGGGAGTTTAAATTGGTGCAGCCACTGTGAGTGAGAGTATGGAGGCTCCTCAAAAAATTCAGAATAAGACTGCCACATGATCTGGCAATCCTGCTTGGGGGCATATACCCAAAGGAAATGAAAACAGGATATCGAAGTGGTATCTGCACTGTGTTTATTGCAGCATTATTCATAATAGCAAGATACAGAAGCAACCTAAGTGCCTGACAATGGCTGAATGGATAAAGAAGTTGTGAAACACACACACACACACACACACACACACACACACACTACTCAGGCTTAAAGAAGGATGATATCCTGCCGTTTGCAGAAGTAGCATTATGCTAAGTGAACTAAGTCAGAGAAAGAGAAATGCTGTACGGTCTCACTTATATGTGAAATCTAAAAAAGCCACACTTAGAAACAGAGAGGATGGTGGCACCAGCGGCTGGGAGAGTGGGGGTGGAGGGAAATGGGGAGATGGTGGTCAAAGGGTACAAACTTCCAAATGTAAGATGAATACATTTTGGGGATCTAATGTACAGGATGATGATTATAGCTAATAATACTATACTATATACTAGAACGTTGTCAAGAGAGTAAATCTTAAATGTTCTCACCACACACAAAAAAGAAATAGTAATTATGTGACTTGAAGGTGTTAGCTAATGCTATGGAGGTCATCATTTTACAACATATAAACGTACTGAACCAACATTTTGTACACCTTAGACTTTTATATACTTCAATTAGATTTCAATAAGGCTGGAAAAACAAAAACCCAACGTATGATGCTCAGATTTCTGGTTTCAGCAGCAGCGAGCAGCACAGTATTATTTCCAGAAGATATGCTAACAAGGATTCTGGAAAAGCCTGAGCATCCTATTTGGGCAAAAGGGACCCTTCTAAGTTATCTTCAGAAAGGGTCTCCCCAGGTCCTAGAAAGTACTGCAGAATTTCTTGGGCTGCCTTTGGCCCATGGGCTATGCCTGTCGCTGCAAGAAATTGTTTGAATAATGAACCTATTTTAGGTTCTAGTTTATACGTTTAAGGGAGACATATTTCAGTGGAGTCAGTACCTTATTTCTTATGGCCTTCTGGGCTTAAATAAAATGATGATTAGAGTAATTCAGGGTCCATGAAGTAGTGCAAAACAGCTACCATCTGCCATTGCTCTCACTGGTAACTCATTTACTTCTTATAATGGGTTTCCACATATATGAATTAAGTTAGAATGTGCTGCTCATGCTCAGAGGAACCAATAAATGACTTGCTTTTGTGTTACAACTCTCAGAAGTAAATTATTCAGTATTCATTGCTTGTAGGGTTTAAAGAGAAACTAAATTTATTTGGATTCCCCACCCTCCACCCTGGGATGGGCTTGAACGTTCCCATCACAGGGACTTTGTGGAGTTGACTAATTATGTGTTTTGCATATTTATAAACACTTTGATATTTATTAATGGGCCATTTCAGAGATAAAATTAGCACTTTATTCACACCACGGCCATTTCTCAAAGGCACTCTGACTCAAGCCTGAGGACTGAGATCTGAGCGCACACAATGAAAGCACAGGCGATTGTCTTCTCTGTAAATCCCAACAAGGGGCAAGAGCCGCCTGCATGCAATTTATCAGGCTGGTTCTCTAGAGCTGCGCTGTCCCATGCAGTTTTGTAAAATTTAAATTAATTAAAGTTAAATAAAAAAAAAAAATCCAGTCCCTCAATCACGCGAGCCATGTCTTCTCATGTGCTCAAGAGCCAAATGGGGCCAGTAGCCACTATACTGGAGAATGCAGAGCACTTCCATCATCAAAGAAAATTCTACTGGGTAATACTGCTTTGAGCTCTTTTTTTTTAATTTTTAAAAAATATTTATTTATTTGAGAGAGAGTGAGAGAGAGCGAGAACAATCAGGAGAGGGGCAGAGGGAGAGGGAGACAGGATTGGAAGCAGGTTCCAGGCTCCGAGCTGTCAGCACAGAGCCCTACGTGGTTCAAATTCACAAACATGAGATCATGACCTGAGCCAAGCTGGATGCTTAACCGACTGAGCCACCCAGGCACCCCGGTGCTGAGGTCTTTGTACGGCTCCCTTGACTGATAGAATTTGGTTCTTAGAAACTGATTGGCCAGTAAAACTAAAGGGTTAAGTCAGGCCCGGTCATACTTCAAGTCCTGAATATAACCCGAATTCGATTACTTCTTAAGACCTACAACCTGGTCCCAGTACTGCTGGCTCTCACTTTTATTTCTAACTCCTCTCCCAGCTTCCATCCTGGGCCCCAGAGTCTCTTGTCCACACTTAACAGCCAGAGCAATCCTACTCAGAAACTTCCAGTGGCTTTGTGCCTCACTCAGAGTAAAAGCCAGCGTCCTTTCAATGACCTCCAATGTCCAATATGGCTGACTTTCTGCTATACCTCAGATACTCTGTGGTTTCCACTTTTCCAGCCACACTGGGCTCCAGGTATGTTTTCCCCTGTGCTGGCTATTTCTTCTGCTTGAAGTACTCTACTCTCAGATATCTGTAGGAATTGTTCCTTCACATCTTTGCTCAAAAGTCTCCCCTGGCCATCCTGTCTAAAATTTCACACCTGTCCGCCTCCACCTCACCACCTCAATAGCATTTCCTATACCCCTCCCCTGCTTTCTGGACCCTATCCACAGATCATATATTTTACTAATCAGTGTGGTTTATTTTCTGATTCTTCTAGCAGGTTTTTGTCTGCATTGTTCATTACTATCCCCCAATGCTTAGACCAATGACTGAAATATAGTAAGCATCCAACCAGTATTTATGGAATGAATGAATGTACTTTGGAATCCATGTGTCCACCAAGTTAAGTTAATGGAGAGGCATGGATGTTAGAATGTATGAAGCTCTGGCTTATTCCAGATGTGACACTTTAGGTAAGTCTCTTAATTTCCTCATCTGTAAAATAAAAATTATAATACTTTCCAGGAAGGATTTTCACTAGGATTAACAAAGGCATTCCTAGTGCATAGTCTGAGCACAATAATGTTATTCCAGGGCTGTGAAATGTAGCCCAGGGCTCTTCTTCATTGGCTAATATCTATGTGAAAGCCATGCTAGTCTTTTCTTTCACCATATATTTTAAGATGTTGTGCTTTTATTTTAATAATTAAAACATTATATATATGTATGAAAATCTGGATGATGATCTTCTAATAGAGTTTGGCTGTGAGATTTCAGGGCTGATCATTACATTGATTTTTAGATGTGAAAGGCAGCAATTCATGTTCATATTCTACGAATGAAAATTTCACAGAAATTCAAATAGAGAAAATCAGTGGAAGAACAGGATCATGCTGTGTAACATGTGGGAGCATAAGCCTACCAAACTGAGAAGAACGTGCACCCTAGCGGATAGGTTTATATTCACATTTCAAGAGGGGATTTAGTTCAGCAAAGTAATATAGTCCCCATGGCCTATCACATTGACTCAATGTTATTTTGAATTTTATTCTTTTTATTGTTATATGAGAGCCCTACGCTTATAGAGTTTAGACCACGTTTTATGTTTGTACATCTTTAGGGTTGTAGCAAGGTCCCACTGGGAACATAGAAACCACTCCAAAGATTTGAAACAAAGGCAATGTAACACAGGGAAGTGGTACTTGGTGGGGGTGGGGAGGTGGAGTCGTGAAGAGACCCAAATGGATGCATATAAACTTGGACGCTGGCAACGGCAGGAAGCTCCCTCACCCTGAGGCTGGAGGGTCAAAATGCGGTGGTTTCAAGAGCCCAGACTGGGGCCATCAGATAGAAGCTGAGACAACAAATGGCCCCTCTGGGACAGCTGGAGTTTTGCGGGAGATGCAGCTGTTGTTTCCAGAGAAGGTGCCCAAGGTCGATAGACAACTGGAAGAGATACTATGGTTTCTCTTTTCCCTGCCTCCATTCCTTCAGTAGTGTTTCTCATGGGCTGAAAGCAACACAAGCCAGGTGAGGTAGAAGACTGGGAAATGCATCCTGTAGGGATCAACCCCCCCCCCCCCCCCACGCACACAATCCCCGCCATCATCGCAGAGCAGAGCAGGGGAAGGGTAGAGAAATTATCTAAGGGCAAACTCACCAAACACCAACACATCACGATTGTGTGCATGTGTGGCGGATTCCCTCCCATGCATATTCTTCCCTTCTACCCCGTGTGGCAGCTAGGTTGATTAGGTGGGGTCGGCACACCAGCCGGGGGGGAGGGGGCTGATTGGTTTCAGTGTCTAAACCAAGAAGGGTAGCCCTACCCCCCACCCCCTTGCGTAGTGACTGGTTACATAAGTCCTGGCTTAAGAAGAACAACTCAGGACACTCCCCAGGCCCCAATGGTTTAAAGCTAGGCAACCCTGTCTCCTTCCTGTGAACAAAATAACACCTAACCCCTAAGCGTTCCCAGCAGCCAGTCCCTGTGACAGGATCAGGACAAGCCTGAAGGAGAGGCACAGTGCTGAGTCACACACACACACACACACACGTGCATGCGGGTGTGCGCACACACAAATGCACACGCAGAGCCAGAGACTTGCTACACAATTCTGGAAGTCATTATACCCCAGGGGGTCCTCATTTGTTTGAACGAGATTAGTTCTGTCTCTTGTTCAAGCCAGTTTGAATCAGGTTTTCTGTTGCAAGTAACACAATAATAAAAATAATTTAGGTCAACATTGGGAGTTAAAAAAAAATGAGTGCTAACGGGGGTACATACGTTGCTCAAGCTTGAGAAAAACTATCCACTTCCCAGAGCCCACACCTTCCATTTCTCCTCTGAAAATGAACACTAGTCCTGCACAAAGCATGGCGCGTGCTGGGTCCCAAGGCCTTTGGAGGCCAAGCTGAGAGCGTGTAATGCTTCTGCAGCAGTAATAAGACAACATCCCCGGTGTCGAACCAGGAGAAGGAGCAGACAGATGCATTCGCGGTGAAATGAGGAACTTCCAAATGCTGTGGGTGGAATAAGCATAAAGTATGGAGAGCCAGGCTCTTCTTTTAGCAAAGTGGGCGAAACTGGGGCCGAAGCAAGGAGAAAAAGGGTCACTGCCACCATGTTGTTATTCTCTCTTTAGGCGGAAAAACCAAATGCTTAGAATTTTAGTAGGATTAAGAAATTTGTCTCGCTTCATAAGGGGCAATGCTTAGATGTTAAATCTCTTGACAAGAATGTCTGGCCTGAATTTCCTAGAAAGAAAGGCTCGTTGAGCCTACCATCGGTCTCCTACCAAGCAATGGGAGGCAAAGGGTCCTGTATTTCCTGGTGAAAATCACTGGGTTCAGCTCAAGGTGAGGGCGGGAGAGCAGGTCTAAGCATTTTGGAATCTTCTTCCCTCTGCTGGTTTTTAGCAGCAAGGGATTCTGAACTCCCTAGAGGATTCTGAATAGGGTTCTTTGCATTTCTGCAGACAAATCTTGCAATTGAAATGATCAGCCTGAGTATTTTGTCTCCTCCCTAGTTAACTTGTGGTCAGAGGTCAACATCATCAGGCAGGCGAGTCTAGGGTGCACCTTCCCCATCCTTCTGCTCTCCCAGAGCCTGTCTATTAGTGAGAGTCGAGGGTGTGCATTAGCATCCATTGCCTCACGCTGGCCAGGCCAGACCACCGCAGACAGCTGCTGTTTCTCTTAGCCAGAATCAAGAGTCATGTGCTCAACCAACTAAGCCACCCAGGTTTTATTTTATTTTATTATTATTATTATATTTTTTTAGAGAGAGAGAGAGGGAAAGAACATGAGTAGGGGAGAGGGGCAGAGGGAGAGAAAGAGAAGTAGAGAGAGAGAGAGAATCTCAAGCAGGCTTCATGCTGTCAGCACAGAGCCCGATGCAGGGCTTGAACTCACGAACCGTGAGATGGTGTCCTGAGTCGAAATCAAGAGTCTGATGCTCAACCGACTGAGCCACCTAGGTGTCCTGGAATGGAAATTTTAATATGTGTTGCTATGGGAGTAAAGTGGTAGCATCTTTGGGGAGGGTTATCTGGCTTCTGATATGTAACACGTCTCCTGTTCATGACGTAGCATTTCTAACAGGACCCTATCCTACAAGACCCTATGCTTGTGAGTATCTGCAAATATGACTTAAGATGGGAAACCACAAAAAGTCATAAATTCCCTCCAGTAGGGAATGGTTGAACACATTGTTATACATTCCCAACCCAGCGCCATGCATTCACTAAAAAGAATGTGCTCAACCTCACGTCCGTGCTGACATGGAGGCATCCACGCTACATTGTTCAGGGAAAAAGACAAGTTGCAAACCAAACAAAGATGGCGTGTCCCCATTGAAAAATGTGGACACACGTATATCTTTAGTTCTGTATGAATGCAGGGACGAAGATCTGGCTAGAGTCTATTAGCCCATTAAACAGGTAACAGTGATTATGTGTAGAAATCAGGCTTGGAGAGGCAGGATGCTGGGGACCTAATTTATCATATTAGGGGTGATTTTTTTTTTAATGTTTTATTTATTTATGAGAGAGAGAGAGAGAGACAGAGAGACAGAGAGAGCTTGACCAGGGGAGGGTCAAAGAGAGAGGGAGATACAGAATCTTAAGCAGGCTTCAGGCTCTGAGCTGTCAGCACAGAGCCTGAGACAGGGCTTGAACCCACAAACCGTGAGATCATGACCTGAGCCGAAGTTGTATGCTTAACTGACTAAGCCACTCAGGCGCCCCTAGGGGTGATTTTGAGTACTGTTTTTACACCCTGAATAAAATAATTTAAATAAACTGAAAAGCCTGCTCTTTCAGGTTAGATTTCATTGTACACAATTCTGTGAGTAATTTTAGGAAAAAACCACCCAAGGTCGTAGATGTAAACACACACACACACACACACACACACACGCACACACTCACGTGCATGTCCCAGGAGAAGGGTTTATATTTACAACATAAGTTAAGGCAGAGAACCACGTCACAGAATATTATGATCCCAATTTTGTCTAAAGTCTATTATCAGCACAAATGAACAGAAAAAAAGCTGGAAAGATGCACAGAGAAATGTTAGGAGGGTTTTTCTTGAATAGTATTGTGGATCATCTTTGTTTTTCTTTTTGTTCGTCTGTGTTTTCTAAGCATCTGTAATAACTTGGATTAAAGGTAAAGAAAGGCAGGAGGGAGGAAGGAGGGACGAAGGAAGGAAGGAGACACAGAAGGAAAGGAGGAAGGAAAGGAAAGAATGCAAGACAGGCATCCAGAACGGCCCCCGGACAGGGCTGAAATATGAAGGATGCAGGTGGGCATTTGACAAATCCTGGCTGCTCCGGCCCCGCTTAGCCTGGTGGAGCAGAAGTGGCCAGGCTCTCCCTGTTAGGCCGTTTCACCTGTGCCGGCCCTCGTCTCTTGCAGGGAAAGCCATGGCCTTGGACATTCCTCAGACTGCAGGCCCTGTGGACCCAGTTACTAACTCCTAGATGAAGAAGCCAGAATGCAGTCTGTTCAGCCAGCTAAGCAGGTGACACTTTTATTAACCGCAAGCCTAGAAAAAAAAAAACCCACCCCTCAACCCGGGGAAAGATTGCTATTTAGGGCTGGGAAACTAGGCCACTTCTAAGATCAGTGACCTACATTTCCTGCTACAGAAATTTAAGATGAAATAGCAGTTGTGACTGCTGTGTGCCGGTGCCGGATCCCCATCAAAGGGCCGGGAGCAGAGGGGAAGGGAGGAAGATGAGGGAGAGAGGGAGGGAATTCTAAAGCGCCTCCGTATTTGAAATCTTTTTCAGCCGAGCTAACAATATTTAGGAACAGAAGAAAAATGAGTCTCCCAGCTGTGTATTTGTTTTCCTGGAAGAGCAGTGTTTGCTAACTAGTGGCTCTGGTGGCAGGTAAAAAATCCATTCCCACTCTGAGGCCTGTTAGAAAAATGACAGCTACGCAGGCCCCCGCCAGCCATTCACAAAGACGCGTCTTGGTGTCTCCTGCTGGCTTCCAGCTGTCTGCTTTTGGTTATAGACTTCTGAGAAACTGTTTGCTTGACCGCATCGATCCGGGGCTCTTTACACCAGACCCTGTGGAGCATCTAAGGTTAATAGGTTCTTGGGGCCTGAGTTCGTATGAATCTCGTGGTGGGGGTGAGTGGTTGTCTAGAAGAAGAAAGATAAAAAAGACAGCTGTACACAGCGCTTCTTAGTATCCATAGCTGCCTCCTCGAGGAGTCTGGGCCAACATTTGGATGGCAGTAACGCGATGGCTCATACCCAGGCCTGTGATCATTCCATTCACTGTCAGCTCCTATCGAGGTTCTCCGTAATTGTTAAAATGTGGAGGCAAAGAGATGGCCGAGTTCATATCCCCCTGAAGATAGTTCTCATATCCTGTGATAGGGAGCTCATTCCTTTTATTTATTTATTTTTTTTTTACAAATAGTTTATTGTCAAGTTGGTTTCCATATAACACCCAGTGCTCATCCCCACAAGTGCCCTCCTCCATGCCCATCACCCCCCTTTCCCTCTCCCCGACCTCCATCAGTCCTCAGTTTGTTCTCAGCATTCAAGAGTCTCTCGTGGTTTGCCTCACTCCCCCGCAGTCCTCCGTTAAGTTCCTCCTAATCCTCCTATACGTGCAAACATGTGGTATTTGTCCTTCTCTGCTTGACTTATTTCACTCAGCATAACACCCTCCAGGTCCATCCATGTTGCTACACATGGCCAGATTTCATTCTTTCTCATTGCCATATAGTATTCCATGGTATAGATAAACCACATCTTCTTGATCCATTCATCCGTTGATGGACACTTAGGCTCTTTCCATGTTTTGGCTATTGTTGAGAGTGCTGCTATGAACATTGGGGTACATGTTAGGGAGCTCGTTCCTAATCCCGGTGCACGGGTTAGAATCATCAGCGGGTAGCAGAAGTAACTCCACCAGAGTGAGGGCCTCACAGAGCGAAACCTCTCAAGACCCAACCCAGGCTGGACAAGGAGTGTGATCGAGAAACAGTCTTCTGTGGTTTCCATCTGTAAGCCCGTTCTCACCGAGGCGGTGTCGTATCAACTCATTCATGAAATCTGTTATAGCTTTGGTCGTACAACTAAAAAAAAACAGGAAATCACAATTGGAGAGGCAGGCTGTTGGGGACCTAACTTATCATATTAGGGGTGATTTCGAGTACTATTTTTATACCCTAAATAAAATAGTCTAAATAAACTGACAAGCCAACTCTTTCGGGTTAGATTTCATTGTACAAAATTCTGTGAGTGATTTTAGGAAAAGAAACCACCCAAAGGAAAGTCAGAACAAAACCAAAACATAATGGATGGATGCACGTGTTACTGGATATATAACGGGAAGAATCAAGACACTGTCCCTCCTCTCTTGGCGCTTACACGGGAACAGGGAATTCACACAAACCAGGCAGTGTTCATACCCTGGGAATGTTGTTACAAATTACTACCAAGTTAGTGGCTTAGAACAACAGGAATTTTTCTCTCTCACAGTTTGGGAAGCAAAGACCAAGGTGTTATCCCTCCCAATGCTCTAGGGGAGAAGTGTCTCTTGCTTTTGCTTCCTTTGGAAAAGCTGATGGCATTTCCGTATGTGCTTCACCTGTCTCTGCCTCCATGTTCACATGGCCTCCAAATCTCCCTCCATCCTTCTCTTATAAGGACACTTGTCATTGGATTTACGGTCCACTTGGATAATCCGGAAGGATCCCATCTTGAGAGTCTTTTTTTTTTTTTAATGTTTATTTATTTATTTATTTTTTTAGAGAGAGAGCATGTGAGCAGGGGAGGGGCAGAGAGAGAGGGAGACAGAGAATCCCAAACAGGCTCCTTACTGTCAGCTCAAAGCCTGATGTGGGGCTCGAACCCACGAGCGGTGAGATCATGACCTGAGCCGAAAAATCAAGGGTTGGACACTTAACTGACTGAGCCACCCAGGTGTGCCCCCCCCAACCCCCCAACCCCTCCATTCTGAGAGTCTTAATCACATCTATAAAGATGCTTCTTCCAAATAAGTTCACATTTACCGGTTCAGGGTGGATGTATCTTTTGGGAGCCCATTCAACGCACCACATAAATATTTTCTCAGTGCCAGCCATTAGGCCAGGCAGTTTATGTCCATGATTTACCTGACTTATCTCTCCAATAAGTCTCTGAAGCAGGTATTACGTACCTGTTTTAAAGACAGTGAAACTGAATGGGCTTTCAGGGATTTTAAGTAACTTATCTAAGGTCACAGAAGCGTGGGAGCCAGAAGATATACTTAGAACGTAAATCTCATTCCTACACCTGTGGCATTTTAGATGCATCCAAATAAGTGTCGTTTCCTCCAAACCACTGTTGCTGAAAAGATTTCCGGACCCCTTTGCCTCTAAACCACTTTAGAAGCCACACAAGAAGGCTGCCTACTTGTATTATTGTCACAGTGTGTGTACGTGGTTTTAGGCAACTTTATTTTATTTATTTATTTATTTATTTATTTCAAATAGTTTATTGTCAAGTTGGTTTCCATATAACACCCAGTGCTCATCCCCACAAGTGCCCTCCTCCATGCCCATCTCCCCCCTTCCCCCCACACCCATCAGTCCTCAGTTTGTTCTCAGCATTCAAGAGTCTCTCATGGTTTGCCTCTCTCCCTTTCCCCCACTATTTCCTCCCTTCTTCTCCCCCATGGTCCTCCGTTTAGTTCCTCCTAATCCTCCTATACATGCAAACATATGGTATTTGTCCTTCTCTGCCTGACTTATTTCGCTCAGCATAACACCCTCAAGGTCCATCCATGTTGGCACACATGGCCAGATTTCATTCTTTCTCATTAGGCAACTTTATTTTTATATGCTGCAGCACCTATGTGAAATTCTGCTTCCAGTGAAAAGGTCCCAGCATGTGATGAGTCACAGCCCACACATTCCCCAGAGCACTAATTACTCAGGAGCTGAGTAACCTGGTTAAATCCAGCTGCGGGCTTTGACATACACTAGACAGGACTAGATGGAGACAAGACAATTCAGAATGTCCCCAGCACTGGATGGGTGGGTGGTCATGTGGATGGAACTTCTCTGCCGCTATGCCCCATGGTGTCTGGAAGGCATGCAGGTGCGGCCCATGAACCAACCGTAAGCATATGGAGTCCGTGTGTGTGAGCATGCACACACGCAAATACATCTTTCCTTTCCCCACTGAATCCAGCCTGAGCCATACTCTACCGATTCCACCCGGCCAGCTGTCTCCTTCTGTCTCCTTTGCTGGCAATGCCCCCCCCACCCTTTTTTTTGCTAGCGGCCACGTGACATCTGGAAACGCAGGGTTGGCTCATCATGGTGGGGAAACAATTGTTGACCTTATCGGGACTCCAGAAGATGAAAGCAGCTGTGATGTGTCCAGCTGTGTCCAGAAGTCCCTACCTCTGGACTCCCCGCAAGGTAACCAATGCCTTCATTTGAATCTCATGCTATTTACACACTGTCTGCTAAGAGGAGTTGTAGCAACACAAAAGGTACATGTGTTGCACATAACAGTGTGCGCTGGGAACTTAATTCTCACAACAACGCTATGAGGCAGGTATTGTTGTTTTCACTTTGTAGGTGAGGAAACCAAGGTACAGAGATGTTAAGTAGCATACCCAAGGACACACAGTATGACAGAGGTAGGATTTGAACTCAGAGCCATGTGCTTAACCCGTATACAAGGCTATCTTCAGTTGAATGGACATCGGGAAATCCTTCCTTTGTTCCCCCCCTAGAAAGCCCTGTTCTACCACCTGCTTTGCCAATTCTTTCCGAAACAGGAAGGCTAAGTCTGCTGGATAAGTATCCTCAGTTCTTAGGACCTTGAGCACAAAACAGATGTTTTCTCATTGGAAGGAGGATGACATATTTGCTGTTGGGAAGAAGGAACATGTTTAGAATGCTTTGCTTTTCGGGGTGCCTGGGAGACTCAGTCGGTTCAGCATCGACTTTGGCTCAGGTCATGATCTCATGGCTTCATGAGTTTGAGCCCCATGTTGGGCTCTGTGCTGACAGCTCAGAGCTTGAAGTCTGCTTCAGATTCTGTGTCTCCTTCTCTCTCTGCCCTTCGCCTCCTCTGCTCATGCTCTGTATCTCTCTTTTTCAAAAACAAATAAACATCAAAAAGATTTTTAAAAAAAATTTAGAATGCTTTGCTTCTTTTGGAGTGCTGAGTCGAGATGGATCCTTAAGCTCTCAATGGCTAGTCCCGTCTGCAGGGAGCTTAGGCAGGATGAGCAGAGGTAGGTGTGCTAGTTGTGTAATTTCTGCCATGGTGAATCACAAGGCATTCAACCCAACAGAGAACAGGATTTATTGGTAAATTGGGTAGCGGTGGAGGGAGGGTACTACTTTTAAGTTAATTTTGCCTTAGGTATTACACAGTGGGGTAAAAAAAGAGAATGTGTGTTTGGCACATATGGTATAACTGGCAAGGAGGGAACATCTGTGTGAGCTGGTTTTCCATGTCCCTTGAGATCCTAATTACCGTATGGCAGGGAAGTCCTGTTGCCATACGTTAAGGGTAAGCTTTAACCTAGCCCAAAATAAATGGCTGCAGACTGATGATTAATTGATTTTGATCTAATGGCCTTTTACTATCTATTGTCTAACGTTGTTTCCTCGTGAAGCCATTCTGTATATAGAGGCTTAAAAGAACAATTGATAAATAGCTTATGCAGCTTGTGGATTTCTGTTTTCTCTAACCTCTGCCTGTATCATTGCTGCCAGTTCTTACCAGCACCTTCCTTGAAGCTGTCCTGTTTTATGTGTCCTGGTCAAGGTTTTGGCTCCTTGGTGCACCAGTAAACCATGGCTCTAGCTCTGGTCACTTCTGTGGGAACAGCTCCTCGAGCAACTTGTTAGGGGAAACTCCAAAGAATGGGGCCTATTTCAGTGCCTGGGAAGTATGTTTCTTGATGGGAGTGGGTGAGTTGGGGGTCGCTGTCAGCCCCCGAGATGGTTCTTCCAAGACTCACAAAACCATGCTCTTAGAAAAGATAAAGCCAGGGGCACCTGGGTGGTTCAGTCGGTTAAGCATCCAACTTTGGCTCGGGTCATGCTCTCTTGGTCTGTGGGTTCGAGCCCCGCATTGGGCTCTGTGCTGACAGCTCAGAGCCTGGAGCCTGCTTTGGATTCTGTGTCTCCCTCTCTCTGTGCTCCTCCCCTGCTTGTACGTTCACCCTCTCTCTCTCTCAAAAATAAATAAACATTAAAAAATAATTTTTGAATGAAAAAAAAACCCCACAAGAACTGATACAATGCAACACCCAAAATAATTCAATTAAAATAGAACATATGACTAGACATTTCTCCAAAGAAGGTATTCAGATGGCCAACAGACACATGAAAAGATGCTCAACATCACTCATCATCAGGGAAATGAAAATCGAAACACAACGAGATGTTACCTCATACCTGTCAGAATGGCTACAATCAGCAACACAAGAAACAAGTGTTGGTGAGGATGTGGAGGAAAGGGGAGCCTTCCTGCACTGCTGGTGGGAATGCAAACTGGTGCAGCCGCTCTGGAAAACAGTATAAAGATTCTTCAAAAAGTTAAAAATAGAATCATCCCACAATCCAGTAATTGCACCACTGAATATTTACCCCTAAAATACAGAAACATTAACTCAAAGGAATACAAGCACCCCTATGTTTATTACAGCATTATTTACAATAGCCAGATTATGGAAGCAGTCCAAGTGTCCATTGATGGATGAATGGATACACACACACACACACACACACAGAGTGGGTATTCCTTAGCCATCAAAAACAATGACATCTTAGTCTCTGAAATGACATGGATGGAGCTAGAGAGTTAAATGCTAAGGGAAATAAGTCAGCCAGAGAAAGACAAATACCAGATGATCTCCCTCATATTGGAATTTAAGAAACAAAAGAAATGAGCAAAGGAAAAAAAGAGAGAGAGACGAACCAAGAAATAGACTCTTCACTCTAGAGAACAAACTGTTGGTCACCAGAAGGGGGGTGAGGGGGATGGTGAAAAAGGTGATGGGGATTAAGGAGGCACCTGTTGTGATGAGCACAGGGTGATGCATAGAGTTGTTGAATCACTATATTGTACACCTGAAACTAACATCACACTGTATGTTAACTAACTGGAATTAAAATATAATCTTAATTAAAAAATGATGCTCTTAATAAATCAATGCTATTCCTGTTGTTACTGGCAGGTTCCAGAGTACTTGTCAGAGGAGTGCACAGCGCCTCCCCAAGGCTTGTCCGGGTCTCTACGTTTTCATAAAGCTCCAACTTGTCTTTCTATTTCCTTCTCGGGCTCCCTTTGCCAAGGACCTTGACAAAATTGGGAGATCACTGCTGTTTTCCCCCCAGCCTTTCCTGCTGTCCCCCCTTGCGCTGCGTGGAAGCTCGCCAAGAGTTGACTGGGGGAGAGTTTCCTGATCCCGACCACCTTCAATGAGTGACGTCTTCCTTTGCAATTTCTATTCTGTTAAATTCTCATTTCGGCTCTCTCCAGAAATTGCTCTGCTATTTTAGAGATGAGGGAAACCGAGGCTCAGGGAGGTCAGATAATGTGGCTAGTTTTCTGCTGAGCGAGAACTTGCATTCAGCGCAGGGCGGAAGTCCTCCCCGTGGGGCGCGCTCCCACGGGCTGCCTCCCCCCCGCCCCGGTGACCCCCGTTTTCTCCGGCTGCCCCCTACAACATCTGCTTTCAGCAGGCTGTATTTTTCTAGCCATTATCTTTTTGTTCATGTTCATTTTCTATTCCATTATTTTCCTCGATGGCAGGGTGCTGCCTCTTTAAAATACAAATGCCATCACGTCGCCCCTTAGCATAAATTAGTCCTGCCTCCGCACGGCTTTCCGGACAGAATCCAAGAGAGGCCTCTCAGGCCTGATCTGGCCTTTGCTCTCTTGGCCATTTATTCCTCTCTCTACCCCTCACCCCCACCCCCACCCCCACCACCTGCCCTCTGTGCTCTGCACAGGGTCATTGGCAGTGCCTAGGATTCTTCACTCTCTCTTACCATCATGGCTTTGCACCTGGCATCCTCTCCTGCCTGCAATGAGCTAGTTTCTGTCCATCCTTGAAGATTCACTCCTCCGGGGAACCATTCTCATTGTGGTCACCCCTTTGCCCTGGGTCATTCTGTGCAGGACCCCTTACACCTGGACAGCTGAGCCCCTGCCTGCCCATACCTGTGCCCTCATTTGGACCATGTTCTGAGCCTCAGGGCCCAGAAATATTCTTTGCACAGGCCTCCAGTCTGCTTCCAGGGCCTGAGAAGTTGGGCAGTACACTGCGAGGTCAGAGGGACAGCCACTTTCAGGGAGGGGAGTGTCATGTGAACCTATATGTATGTACTGGGCTGGGCAGATGTGCATGGGAGGCCTTTTGTGATGTCCTGTGAAGTCAGGATAGAAAGAGAAAGAGGGTAAGCTAGGGTGGGGAACACCCTTCTCCCGCGGTGCTACAGATGCTACCCTTAGTCGGCATCCATCCATCCATCCATCATCCTTCGTTCCTCCCTCCCTCCCTTCCTTCCTTTGTTCATTGTGATACAAAACACATAACACAAAATTTACCATCTTAATCCTTTTCCTTTTATTAAGGAGATGCTAACGCTTGAGGTTGAGCTCTTTAATACAAGCTACACGGGAAGAATTCTGGAGGCCAGACCAGACCTGAGCAGCTAGCGCCAGGGAGTTCGATTTTGGTCGAGAAAGAGTGAAGTCTGGATCGGAGGGCCAGCTCTGGGTGGCTGGTTGAGGGGGGCTTGCTCAGAATGCAAGATCAAAGCGCAGTACCTTTGAATCGTGTTGTCAGCATCCTGAAAAGGGAAATTTAAGTTGGGGTCCAGAAAGGGTTGTGGCAAGGGCCAAATCCTTGACAGCGCCTTTTACTGAGTGCTGTGTCCGGAGAATTACCTCCTTAACTGTCTTGGCTCACTTTCCAGGCCTGAACTGGGTTATCCCTGGTCAATACACTTTAAGAGAAGTAGCAACAAGATGGGTCTTCAAGGGTAAGGTAAACAGGGGTCTGGACGTGTCCCATAGAAGGAGCTGGAGACACTTGCTCTGAGGACAAGATTCAGGGGGCCAAGGTAATTGTGCATATAGGGCAATACTATGTAAATCACTGTCTTGCACAATTTTAATTAAATTTATTCTTAGATACTATCTATATGTTGACATATGCTGTAAATTATGTACTGCTCTAAATTGCATCTTTTGCCAATTACATTTTGAACAGTTTTTTTTTGCTGGTACATAGAAATGGAAAATATTTTTATATTTTGATTTCAAATCTGGTAAACTTAAACTATCATATTAATTCTAATTATCTGTAGACGCTTTGGGGATTCTACATACCTAATAGTATATTCTGCAAACAGTGATAACTTTGTTTTTTCCTTTCCAATCCCTATTTATTTTCTTGGAGAAAGATAATTCTTTTCATTATTTTGGTTTTTTTTTTAAGGCCTCAAGAGCAGAGGGTCAAGTTAATTATGCTTCTTAGTTCATGGTGGATGGTGAATTATCATAATTGATTCATGCAAAGCACCTCTCTTGCATTATTTATTTATTCCCCATTTCTGACACTCCCACTGCGTACTCCATACTCCAGAGGCAAGAACTCCAGAATATTTAATCTACATGTTTTCCTTTGTATGTATTTTGGAGGATAGATGTTATTGTTTGGTGGGAATATACTTTTAGTCTACACAGATATGTTGTATTATATAGGTCATTAGGTTTCTTTCTGTTTATATTAAATGATATGTGAAGACATAATCCGTAGTTTCTAACTGCTTCATGGTAAATCTATCATATTTTGCTTTTTCAGTTTCTCAGTAACGGATGCCCAGTAAACCTCTTTGCCACACACATAGAGCTACAACAAACATCTCTAAATATCCCTTTACAGTCCTGTGGAAAAGCATATTTGGAATCTATAGCTGTGGTGGAATCATGGGCTCCTAAAGTTTTTTAAGTTTATATACTTATTTTTTAACGTTTATTTATTTCTGAGAGAGAGAGAGAGAGAGAGAGAGAGAAGAAGATGGGCAGAGAGCAAGGGAGACACAGAATCCGAAGCAGGCTCCAGGCTCTGAATGGTCAGCACAGAGCCCCATGCGGGGCTTGAACTCATGAACTGTGAGATCATGACTTGAACCAAAGTCAACCACTCAGCTGACTGAACCACTCAGGTGCCCCAGTTTATTTATTTATTTTGAGAGAGAGAAAGAGTGCACCTGTGGGAGGGGCAGGGAGACAGGGAGAAAGAGAGAATTCCAAGCAGGCTGTGCACGTGTTAGCGCAGAGCCCGATGTGGGGCTCGAACTCATGAGCCATGAGATCATGACCTGAGCCGAAGTTGGATGCCCAACCGACTGAACCACCCGGGGGCCCTGCATATTCCTAATTTGATGAAGTCATCTGCATGGTGCCTCTTGCCAGTGGTCTATGGTGTGTCTGTGTCTTCATCTTCTTTTTTTTTCTTTTTTTTTATTTCTAGGAGAGAGAGAGAGAGACAGCGTGAGCAGGAGAGGGTCAGAGAGAGAGGGAGACACAGACTCTGAAACAGGCTCCAGGCTCTGAGCTGGCAGTCAGCACAGAGCCCGACGTGGGGCCCGAACCCACGAACTGCGAGATCATGACCTAAGCGAAAGTCGGACGCTTAACCGACTAAGCCACCCAGGTGCCCCGTGTGTCCTCATCTTCAACACGTGGCATGGGCCCTCTTCCTAATTTCGCTAAGCTAGTACACAAAAATGGATATTTCACTGTTATTTTAATTTGCATTTCTTATCCTAATGAGTTTGAGCATCTTTTCATATGCTTTTTGGTTTTGGGGTTTCTTTTTAATAAAATGCTTGTTTAGGGGGCATCCTGTGGCTCCATCAATAGAGCGTGCGACTTGATCTCAAGGTTGTGAGTTTGAGCCCTTCATTGAGCTCGGACCCTACTTAAAATAAAAATTAAATAAAATGCTTGTTTATATTTTTCCTCATTTTCCTATTGGGTTTCTATTCTTTTCTTTCCTATTGATTTATAGACATTCCTTGTATATTCTAGATATTAGTCCCTTGTTGATTTTACACATTGCAAAATTGTTGATTTCATCAACATGGTTGCCTTATGATTTATACTTTTGAAAATTTGTTTACAAGGGCCTTCCTTGCCCCCCAAATCACAAGAATGTTATTGTGCATTTTCTTTGATAAATTTTATGTTCATACTACATTTCATATTTAGGTCTTTGATATGTCAGAGTCCTGTAGTAGTAGGTGTAAAATAAGATTTAATGACCCATTCTTTTTCAACTGATTCATGGTGACACTGTCACATATTCAATTTCACGGCACACACGTGTGTGTGTACATTTGCATTTATATGTGTGTGTGAATGCCTGTGTATGTGTACATAAGGTTAGCCCAAATCTGTAGGTTTGAACTGAGCTCTTCATTCTCTTCTATTGGTCTACTTAACTATTTTTTTCTTTACTACCAAAATTAAGGTTTATTTATTTAATTTGAGAGAGAGACACACACACACGTGGGGGGGGGGCAGAAAGAGGGGACAGAATCCCAAGTAGGATCCATGCCATCAGCACAGACCCTGACGTGGGACTCAAAACTCATGAACCATGAGATCATGACCTGAGATGAAATCAAGAGTTGGACACCAACCGAGCCACCCAGGTGTCCCTTAACTGTACTATTAAAAGGTGATTTACCTATTCACAAACATTTATTTTTATATGAGTGTTTTAAAGTAAATTTCTTGAGTTCTTTAAAAAATCCAAACAGAATTTTGATTGCATAGGATTTATACATTACTTAGGGTAGAATGTATATTTTATAATATTAAGTTATATGAGTCAAGGAAATGAAATGCAATATCCTTGCATGTAATTACTTTTCCATATTTTTTACTGAATTTTGAAGTTTCAGCATAGATGTGTTGTTCTTGGTGAAGCTTTTTCTTAGATACTTTCTAGTTATATTGACTTGGGAAATTATGTCTTATTTTGAAATATATTTTCTTTATGGTTAGAAGGGTCATGCAGAGAAAGACTCAAGCCAGTGAATTTTTTAGGTTATGTCTCTTTTCCTGGCTCTTATTAGATGCATGTAAGGCTACTCTTGTCTCTATATTTCTTATTTTTTTCTTTCGTACTTACCATCTGTTTTGTCAAGTGCTGACTTTTAGATAATTTATTCAGCTGTAACTTCCAGTTAATTAATTCTTTCTTCAGCTGTGTCTACAATGCTCTACCTCCGTAGTGTGTTTTTAAAAAAGAAAAATTTCCACATGCTATCTGTGTGTGTGTGTGAGAGAGAGAGAGAGAGAGAGACAGAGAGAGACAGAGACAGAGAGACAGAGAGAGAGAGAGAGGCAGAGAGGGGGAATCTCAAGCAGGCTCCATGCCCAGTGCCAAGTCCAATGCAGGACTTGATTTCACAACTGTGAGATCATAACCTAAGCCAAAATCAAGAGTCAGATGGTTAAATGACTGAGTCACCCAGGTGCCCCCATGTTATCTTGTTTTGTAAAGGCAGGTTTATTGAAATATATTTTATAGCCAGTAAAATTCACCGTTTTTAGTAGTTTGATTTGATCAGTTTTGACAAAATTGTACAATAGTGTAATCATCACCACAATCAGTACATAGAGCATTTCTATCCCCTCAAAAAGTTTCCTCAAGATCTTTCATATTCATTTCCTTCTATCCTCTCCTAGGTCCTAGAAACCACTGGTTTATTTTCTTTTTTAATTCTTTTTCTTTTTCTTTTTCTTTAGGTTTTGCCTTTTCTAGAATGCCATCTATGTGGAATCATAAGCAGTTAGCTTTTTGTGGTTGGCTTCTTTTACTCACTTAGCTTGCTTCTGAAATTCATACATGCACCAGTATTTCTTTCTATTTTATTGCTGAATAGTACCCTTTTGTATGGATATACCACGATTTATTGATCCATTTTTTCCAGTTGATAGAATTTAAGTTATTTCCATTTTTTGGATATTATGAATAAAAATGTTATGAACACTTGCTTATAAGTATTCTTATAGATCTATGTGTGGACATTTGTTTCACTTATTATGAATAAGTACCTTGGAATAAGATTTCTGGATTGTAGGGTAAATGTTTGTTTAACTTTTTAAAACACAGCCAGACATTTCCCAAAGTTTCCATACAACTTTGCATTCCTGCTGGCAATATAGGAGCATCTCAATTGCTCCACAACTGTGTCAACATTTAAAATTGCCAGTCTTTTTTAAGTTTAGCTGTTGTAACAGATGTATAGTGTTTCTGCAATATATTTACAATTTCAATGATTATATTTTTCATTTTGAGAGGTTTTATTCATTTTTCTTCAAGTCTGCTTAGTCATTTTTAGAAATACTTGTTCATTACTCAACTCTCCTTTACTTTTTTTTATGTTTATTTTTGAGAGAGACAGACAGACAGACAGACAGAGCCCAGGTGGGGAAGGGGCAGAGAGAGCTGGAGACAGAGTCTGAAGCAGAGTCTGAGCTGTCCGCACAGAGACTATCATGGGGCTCGGACTCAGGAACGGTGAGATCATGACCTGAGCTGAAGTCGGACGCTTAACCAACTAAGCCACCCAGGCGCCCCTCTCCTTTACCTTTTAAAACCACACTAAACTTACTTTATATTTTGTGTCCAGTAATCCCCTTATCTACCGTGTTTTCAAGTCTCATTCTGTTGTGTTTTTCAGCTGACTCTTATTCGTGATTTCTTGTTGTAGACTGTGAATTCATATTATTTGGACCTTTATCTGAGGAAATGCTCTGAGGGTAGGGAAAGTGTTGCTTGCTGTCAGGTGTCTGGGGAATCACCAACCCAGGACTATTTGAACTGCATTCTCTCCTTGAGCTTCTTCAAATCAAGCAGGTAGTTTTAATTCAGTTTGTGAACATGCACGAGTCAGATTTGGGATTACAAAGTCTCAGGGGAGATGTTTTTTCTTCTCTACTCACCCCAGAGGTTTGAGACAGGTCATTTTCCTTGCAGCCCTTGATGGGTGGGTTTCTTTCTAGATCATTCTTACACTAAGCAATGGCCTTTGGGGTCCCAGATTTTAGTGGAGGGTGTCAAATTTCACACTCTACTTTGAGGGAGCCCTGGGCTTCGCTCTGCCAGCAGGAAAGATGGGAAAGGAATGGAATTGGGCAGGCAACCAATCCTGTGTCCTCCAAACACTATCTTACATGAAAATCACATTAAACACATCCCAAAGTGAGAAAAGCAAGGGCAGGAACAGAATCCTCACAGGCATACCTGAAGGCATGGTGTGAGTTGCCTCTCATACCTCACTCATCTCCTTTTGCATCAAGACTCACACATCATTTTCTCCTTCTAAAAATATTCCTCGAGTTCTTCCCAGCTTGCCAATAGAGGTCAACAAGCAAAGCATTTAATCCCCCTCATTTTTTCCCTTTCAGTATGACTGATGTATGGTGGAGATAGTATGGTAGAAATTAACACACTCTAACTCAGATGTGAGAAAACATGTGGGCTGTCAGTTGCTGTCGATTTTAGTGGAGACTGAGGACTCTTTTACTGTAACAGTGCTCTGTAAGCAGGTTTGTATTTCTTTCTTTCCTGCTGCCTGATAAACTTGTTAGGGTAAATTACTAGAAACAGAATTGCAGAGTCAAACGTACACTGACTTTAAATTTGGAGAAGTATTTACCTAATTTTTCTTTAGTTACTGTCTTACCAGCAGAGTGTGGGTATTCCTTCTCCTCCATATGCTAGTCAAACACCACATATAATTCAAAAAAAATTTATACAACCTTGTAGTCTTGTAACAACCGTCATAAGTTGGTTCTAACTCTCATCTATAAATATCCAATCAAATTCTATGTTCAAATCTCTACTGGGCCAGTTTTTTCTTCTTTCACGTGCTTTTCTCTAGTCTCCATCTTTTCAAGATGGCGTCTGGGTGTAGGTATAGGTGTATGTGATTCCGTGCCAGGGTGCAGGCGACTGGTTCCCGGAGGGGTCCTTTTGTCATCATCTGGATTCTTGATGGCCCTACCTGGGTTCTGGTGGGCCTTGCAGATCTTGAGTCTCTCTTCACTTTCCATCTGTCCACTGGCTTGGGCCATTTCCTTTTCAACTTCCGCCTTCTATGGCACCTTGCCCCTCACCACTGCAGTCTAATGGCAGGCCTGCTGGCTTACAATGTTCTACTTCCTCCTGCTTTCCTCAGTGGTAAGCCAGGGTGAAGGTTCTGACTGCTCTCTCACTGGGGAGAGATCCTAAAGTGGCCAACTTATACTCTTGGAGGCAAGGCAGCCCAGCACATAATAGGTGTAAAAAAAGACGTCGATTTCCCTTCCCTTCTTTTCCACCAGTAGGTAATCACAAGCCTGGCTCTGGTTCTCTCACTAACCCAACATGCAAGAACAGTGAGTGGATTAAAGGAAAGGAAATGGGTCCATTGCTCAGAGAGAACCACTTTTCCCTTTCTGATAGCTATCCACCTCCAGACATTTTTCTGTGACTATGTATCTATTTTAGGGTGGGGGTAGAGGGAACCTTCTTTCTCTGCTGTTGGTGGTTCCACATGGTAACACCTGCATTACAGGAATACTCCAGCCTTTCTCTAATGTTTCACTTAGTCCACTGAAGAGGAGGGGCTTGGAGATGCGGGGCCTGTGAAGCTCAGTACCTCTGCCTTCCAGAGACATGCAGAGAGCCCCCTTCTGCCTTGGGGTTACCTGCTGTGAGTCTTACAGGGACAGGATCTGGTCCTGCTGAGGGAGCCTGCATTTGCCCAATGTTGCCTGTGATCCAGTAGGCAGGACAGTCAGTGGTGGGGCTCTGTACTGGGAAGCCATAGTCAGTATCTCTCTCTCTCTCTCTCTCTCTCATCTTCTCTCTCTCTCAATCCCCTATGGATGCATTAAATTGTTTCCATGTTTTACTATTAAAACACAGGCTTTGTAAACATTCTCGTACATGTTTCTTTCCTACTTGTCTGATGAACTCGTTAAGCTAAATTACTCAAAGCAGAATTGCAGGGTCAAATGTATGCTAATTTTAAATTTGGAGGGGTGTTACCTAATTTTTCTAATTACCTAATTCTCTCGTCAGCAGTGTGGAGTTCCTTTTCCTCTGTACCCTCACCAACACTGGCTGTAATTAATTAAAAAAAAAAATCTCTGCTCCTCTGCTAGCTGAAATATTGTTTTAATTTCCCTTCGTTTTATTACTAGGGAGCTTGAACATCTTTTTCAATTTCTTTCTCTTCTTTAATTTGCTTGTGTGTGTTCTCTACAAATTTTCCCATTACAGTGGTTTTCCCCCCTCCTTCTTTGATTTGGAAGAGTTATTTTTGTGTTTGGGATCTCAATCCTTTGTTGATGGCAGATTAGAGTGGTGGGTGAGAGCTTGGGTTTCTGAGATGTGACTTCGAACTAAGATATTTAAACTCTGCTGTCACTTCTCCATCTGTAAATTAGTCCATATTGGACAGGTATAAAATATTACTCTTTTCCTCTCAACCACACCCCTTCAGGGACAATGGGGAGAGACGGTATTGGGAGCAGCCAAGAAGGTTGGGTCTTTACCTAATAGTGAGTATCCAGAGAAGGCAAGAAGCATAAAGAGAAGAATCAATGGGGGAAAATGTAGAGGGAGAAAATTGGGGGGAACAACTCCACTCTGGGATGTGGGGAAGACAGATGGGCTAAACAGTTTTCTAAAGAACGTTTTTTCGGAGTGTTGTAAACTTTCTGTTGTAGACTCTGGTTCCTCCCCTCTCCCTGAGCTATTTATTCAATAAAATTCTTTTCCTGAGCTATGATTCAGAGCTGTATTTCTTTAGTACTTACCTCTGTGTGACACTGGATTTAAGGAGAGCCAGAAGGCTCACTTGACCAGGATATTAGCTGAGATGGGGCACGTGAAGTGCATTTTGCAAACATTTTCCTTGATCTGTTCTTAGTCTTTGTACTAAGCTTATGACATTTTGCCAGAGAGGAAAAAATTTTGTTTTAATCTTAAATATTTTAAAATATTATCTCCTAAGCTTGTGTCAGTGATGATTTTTTGTCTGTAGGTGACAGAAGACACAATGCAGATGGGCTTAAACTGTAATCGGGCATATTCACCAATGTAAAGAAAAGTCTAGCAATGGGGTGGGCTTCATATCACGGGCTCAGATCTTTCTACCTTTCAGAATATCGACAACATCTTAATGCTGATTTCTCTTATTCTAGGACACCTGTCAGTAATGGTTAGGGCTTCATTCTCCTCTTGTTGATGTTTGGGGGAGGGGGGTGGGGAAAGAAGGAGAGAAAGTGTGACTTGCCCCATGGCTCTTCCTTAAGGAAGTTTTCTTCCAAAAAACTTTTATCGAACATTTCCCTGTATCTCAGAAGACATAGGTGCCCTATGAAGAAGCAATCATTGGCAAAAAGGAGGGTTGTTATGCACTTGGCTTACATCAGGAGTTCTCAAAGTGTGGTCTTCAGAGCAATAGCATCAATCTTTCTTTGAAATAAAAGTTCTCAGGGCCTCACTGCAGGTCTATGGAATCAGAAATTCTCTGATTTAATAAGCCCAGCTGGTTCGAAGGCCCCGTCAAACCTGAGACCCGCTGGCTCAGGGCCTACCACTGGAGTTGAGTGGGTATGTCCCTTGAATCACATGGAGTAGTTAAGGGAGGGATGGACCCCTGAACAAAGCTGAGGTTCTGGGAGGCAGGAAGAGAGAAATGAAAGCTGGAGAGGTACAAGCAAAGTTCCCTACATGGGACAAATGGCCATAATCCAACCTCCAGGTGACCTTTTAAATTTAACTTTTTAAGTAAAAAAATTAAATGGTGCCTGGGTGGCTCAATCACTTAAGTGTCTGACTCTTGATTTTGGCTCAGGTCATGATCTCACACTTGTGAGTTGAGCCCTGCTTTGGGCTCCACGCTGAGCATGGAGCCTGCTTGGGATTCTTTCTCTCCTCTCTTTACCTCTCCCCACACTTGTTCTCTCTCTCTCAAAAAAAAAAATTGAAAAATTAATACATGCACATAGTAAAGTTTTCTAGTTGTGGAAAGGTGTAAGTGGGCATACTATGCTCATGATTCTAGACTTGCTTTTTTAATTCAGTATGTCAGGGAGCTTGTTTTATGTCCTCACCCATGAATCTCAGTCTCTCTAAAAGCTGTATATTATTCCATTTCATGAATGTTCCATGATTTATTCCATCAGTCTCCTGGCTTGAAGTTTTTTTCTAATGTTTTGCTAATATAAACAAGGTGGCAGTGAACATTTATGTCCACATATCTTTGTTTGAGACTAGATATGTACAAGTGGAATTTCCAGCTCAAAGGGAGAGTCATTTAGAAATTTGATAGTTATTTGCAAATTATTCCCCATTGGAGCAATACTAATTTACACTGCCACCAACAATGTGTGAGGCCCATTCTCCACCAGCTTGAGGTAGAACCGCACATCTAGATTTTTGCTTACCTGAGAAGCAAAAAATTATTATTTTAATGTACATCTTTTTATTTGTCACCATTTAAATTGGTGTATACTTATATAACAATATGGGTTAATTTTCCATATTTTCTTAGGCTTAAAATGTTGCTTAGCACCTTTCTTGAGGGGCCAGCCACACAGACATTCATATTTATATGGTTTCCACAAAAGTTTCTGGCTTCAGTGTCATGCAAAGCAGGGTCTTCTGAAGTGATTTTCTAATAGGAAAGAGATTAAATATAGCATTTCTGGAGTAATAAAGAAGGTCGATGCTGTACCATTTGCAAAACTCTGGCTCATTCAGAACTTTTCAGGCATGCATGTCTTAGGCGCAAGCAGGATTCTTTAACTATCCAAATGCCTGGGTAAAAAAGATGGTCAAGCCTTCCATTGAAGAGGGATGGACTGTGGCAAGTCTGAGATTTTGGTGGAGACCTGAGTCCTCTGTCTGTAGGACCAGGTGTTTACAATGTTGGCTCCGGCGGAATCCCCCGCAGGATGCCCCCTCTCGCTCTGCTGTTGTTTACTTTCCATTCCAGGGGCCTCGCTGGTCCTCTGCTGGTAGCTTTCAAATACCAGCTCCTCCTCTGGGTCTTGTTAAAATACTTTATCAATGCCCATCTTTCTCTGCAGGGGTGACCTTTAACTCAGCTTTGCTGTCACTACCTGACTTGGATAACCTCCAAAGGAAGGTTGCCATGGCGATCCTGCATTCAGCTCAACCAAATCTCGCTTCTGTATCTTATTAAATGTTCCCTAAAAAGGAAATCACACAGAGACCCAGGCGATAAGGGTCATTCACATGCAGCCATGATGTGCTCTCGCCTTGTCTCGCTCCCCGATTACCAGCCTCTTTTCCTCCTCTGCCATGAATCCAGTCCCTGCCCTGCTTCTCCGTGCCCTTATCCCAGATGTTGTGGTAAATGCTTACATTTTAGGGGGCAGTGGGTGGGGGATGGTTAGGAAAATGTCAGGTTGCGTTTTCAGAAGCCATTTTTTTGTGGCTCAATTCGAACATCATTGGCAAATGTCAGAAGTGGATGTATAATGAGGCCGTGTTAGAGACACTAATTGGATGGATCTCCTTTTTCTTTCTTTTTTTTTTTATTGTGGCGTTTTTCTCCTTTTCCTGGGGACTCTGTTTTCACCATGACTCTCATTAAATCTGAGGAGATTATCTCCTTTAAACTACAAGCTCGGTGCTTCTTGTAGAGGGAGAGGAGCTGGAATGCACAATGACTGCCAGGGACTTTCAAGAGGTTGTTTCGTATTCATCCCATGATTAAAAGAAGAGGGGGGAAGGCAAAAAAAAAAAAAATATGTGACACTCACAGAGTCTTCCAGAGGATAGATCAGGCTCTCAATCCCTTGCCAACAGTCAGTCTGGCAAGAGGGATGATTGGGCATCGAGGAAGATAAAGGTCGCTCCTGGAAAGGACACATGCTGTCATCAGTCTGTGGGTCTCCTGCCTTTAGAAGCAGAGGCCCCACATCTGCTCTGAGAGGAGGGGAGGGCTGACCCTCTGGCCAGCGCACAGAGATGAGGGGCTGGAGATGTGGGCAGGCTCTGCTGGTCCTCACCTCCTTCCAGAGGGCCTTCCCCACTCCGACCCCCATGTTAATCTGCTATAGGGCTGCCAGAATGAAATACCACAGACTGGACAGCTAAAACGTTTATTTCCTCAGTTCTGGAAGCGGGAAGTGTGAGATCAAGATGGCCGCAGTACAGTTGTTTCCTTCTGAGGCCTCTCTCTTGGTTTGCAGATGGCTGTCTTCTTCTTGTGTCCTCACATGGTCTCCCAAGTGAGTATCTATGTCCTAATCACTCCTTCTTATAAGGATACCAGTCAGATTAGACTGGGGCTCACCCATATGACACCTCATTTTACTTCGTTGAAGACCCAATCTGTCTCCAAATACAGGTGCATTCTGACGTGCTCAGGGTTAAGACTTCAACATAAGAACTTTGGTAGGACTCAGTTCAGCCCCAAATAGTCACTGGCTCCTGACCAACCATCTTTCCTGGGCTACTCTTGCCCCCATGCTGTGTTTGTTGAGGACAGCAGCCAGAATTCTGTCCTAGAAGCATGTTTCAAAAGCAAACTGGAAAACCAGAACAGAGTCTGGAACCCCATTTTTACTAGATGTTGGTTGCCATTATGATGGGATGCTAACAAAATTTGATACAATAATAATAATAATAATACAATGATCTGCTGTTAAAAATATAATAAAGTATAGTGTTCTGATAAATAGAACATTATTTATGTAGGTGAGGTCACTCATTACACTCTTTGCAGGCTCTTGGATCTCTTTTGTTGCATCGCACAGAGCTCTAATTAATACGTTGCATTCAGCATGATTATTGTTCATTCACTTCTGGGGTTGGAAGCTCCATCCAGGCAATAACTGTGACTGTTGTCTTCACCCTGTGTCCTGAACACTTTACATGGCATGTGCTTAAAAACAAATGGTGGCTCAGTTGGTTGAGCATCCGACTTTGACTCAGGTCATGATCTCACAGTTTATGAGTTCAAGCCCCATATCAGGCTCACTGCTGTCAAGCCTGTCAGTGCGGAGCCTGCTTTGGGTCCTCTGTCCCCTTCTCTCTGCCCTTCCCCCACTTGCACTCTCCCCAAAATAAATAAATATTAAAAATTAAAAAAAAAATATGGTGAGTCTGGAATATTACTCAGCTACCAAAAAGGATGAAATCTTGCCATTTGCAACAACGTGGATGGAGCTAGAGCGTATTATGCTAAGCAAAATAAGTCAGTCAGAAAAAGACAATAACCATATGATTTCAGTTATGTGGAATTTAAGAAACAGAACAGATGAACATACGCGAAGGGGGAAAAGAGAGAAAGAAATGAACCATAATAGGCTCTTAACTATAGGGAATAAACTCAGGGTTGATGGAGGGAGGTGGGTGGAAGATGGGCTCGATGAGTGATAGGTATTAGGGAGGACACTTGTGACCAGCACTGGGTAAGTGAAGAATCACTGAGTTCTACTCCTGAAACTAGTATCGCACTGTATGTTAGCTAACTAAAATTTAAATAAAAACTTGAAACAAACAAATTGAGTGGTGAGTAAATAAATTTATATGCATTCTTACTTTTCCCTCTATTACAAAACAAATGGTCACGACTCAAGTGCTTTTCTGGTAAGTCATTGTCCAGCCCCACCGCACCCCACCCTCCCATCTGGAAAATCTACCCACAAAGGCTGAGGGGGACCCCTCCACTAGAGAGGGCCCCCCCACCTCCTCCGGCTGCCTTGGCCCCTTAACCACTGACTTCCCTTTGCCTTCTATGGGATAAACACGAACATGGACCTGTTTTGAAAACTTCACCAAGGCTTGCAGGATTTGTATTAACGAATATAGAGAGGACTGATGGGTATGGTGGGGGAGGGGGAGGAGGGTGATCGGCATGCAGGAGGGCACTTTGGAGATGGGCACTGGGTGTTATATGGAAACCAACTTGACAATAAACTATTAAAAAAAAAAAAAGAAAAGAAAAAGAAAAGAAAACCTTAAACATGGTCCTGGGGTTTCACTTCCTCCAAGTTTGTCGCCTCCAGGTGTCAGGCCCGTCTCCGGCTCCCACCCGTCCCCAGAGCAATCTTTTGGCTGAGCCTCAGGCCTGTCCTCAGGTTGTGAGGCCTCTCTTACACAACAGAGTCAATCTGGTGTTACCCCCTTAAACCCCCACCTCAGTTCTGGAGCCTCCCCACCTCTCTGCTTGGGCAGGTCAGAGCTGGCGTCTAATCCATCTTCGGAGAGGTGCTCCTCACCTTCTGTGAAGGTTTCCTGTTAGGTTATCACACCTGGAGACCGACATCCCCATCACAGCCTTGGCTTCTAGATTTTCTTATTCTTTTTTTTTTTTTTAATATTTTTATTTATTTCTAAGAGAGAGACAGCATGAGCAGGGGAGGGTCAGAGAGAGAGGGAGACACAGACTCTGAAATAGGCTCCAGGCTCTGAGCTGGCAGTCAGCACAGAGCCCGACGCGGGGCTCGAACCCACGAACTGCGAGATCATGACCTAAGTGAAAGTCGGACGCTTAACCGACTAAGCCACCCAGGCGCCCCTTGGCTTCTAGATTTTCAAGCACACCCCGTTTTAGGACTTGTGTCTGCACCCTGGAGAATAGCCACTGTGGTGACTTTTCCCAACACCAGGCAGATCCTGCCCCAAAGAAAAACCACAACTTCTGCCCAAAGCCACTAAAAATGAAGGCCCCAGGTTTTGGCTTCTAGCTATCTGAGCCTCAGAGGTATTGGGGTTCAGTGCCTGGGACTCTGGTTTTGCAGGTCTCTTTATCCATAAAGTAGGGTCACGGTGGGACTTTAAGACATTAAGGGATAGTGGGTTGGCCCTGAAAGGCCCAGCTTACAACAAGGAGCAGTGGATATGCCCAAGGAGGCATGGCTGGCACAGAACCTTCTGGTCTCTGGCCCCTGATGCTTGTCTTGGGGACTCAGAACATGTCTCCGTGCAGTGAAGCCTAAGTAGAGTGGGGGAAAAAGAGTGGGTCCCAGAGTCGGTCTTAGGTGGTCATTACCCTTCCCACCCCTTCTCTTAGCTCCACAAATATAGGACAAAATCAGGGCCCACTGGGTCAGATCATAGAGACAGGTCTTCCTTGGGATAGGAGTAGCCAGGGCCTATGCCTCTTGGAGGAGGAGGGGAGGGGAGGTCTTGGAGAGGCCCTCTCTGGCTCTGCCTGCCTAGGAAAAGGGGTAATGAAATGGGCTGGAGATGAAGCTGGTGATCGTGACATTGGAATTAACTGAACTCTGTCATTTGCTTTCACCGGGCTCCCGACCCTGTGCTAAAGGATTGCACACAAATGTTCTCATCGGATTGTTACAGGTGCCTGTGAGTTAACAGATAGAGAAATGGGAGACTCCAGGAGGCCCAGAACACACGGCTAGCTTGAGGCACTGCTTGACTTTAAACCTTGATCCCTTGATTCCCAAACTGGCCCTCTCAAGGGCTCTGGCCCACGGGTTCTCACTACTCTCCCTTAGCGGGTGCAGACAGAACTCTCTGAAGCAGGTTTTGAGAAGTGCACACCTGAGCGGTGGAGACTGACAAATAAAACATCCTCATTGCAACGGGAGCCGCGGGCTTGATTCCCTGGGTCGTAGGAAGGACCCCGGGAGTCTTGGGGGCCCCCATCCTGAGCATACAGTGTGCATTGTGTCAGATGAAGGAACGTGCCTGCTGCAAGCATTCCAAGTTCCTAAGGAGCTGGCCACGTAAGCGTCCGGGAGCTCCGGGAAAGGCCAGCCGCATCTGCACGGGGATAGTCCTTCCATTCTAGTTTACAGCCTGCTTCGTCGGGAGGGGGTCTCAGGTGGTCCCCACCACGACCACAGGCAGCCTTGTCTTCCATCCCCTAGGCTTGGCTCACCTTCAGAAGAGGGTGGAAAACAGACCCCAGCCCGGGCTGCTGCTGTGTGGCACTTGGAAGGTGGCAACATATTAAAAAACTTTTTTGATGTTTATTTATTTTTGAGAGAGAGAGAGAAGCAGAGCACAAGCGAAGGAGGAGCAGAGAGAGAGAGCAGAGAGAGAGAGAGAGAGAGAGAGAGAGATTGAGAGAGGGAGACACAGAATCTGAACAAGGCTCCAGGCTCTGGGCTGTGAGCACAGAGCCCATGCGGGGCTCAAACTCCCGGATCGTGAGATCATGTCCTGAGTGGAAGCTGGACACTTCACTGATTGAGCCACCCAGGTGCCCCAGAGGCAGCCTGTTTTTTTAAAAGATGTTAATGTTTCATTGTGTTCTTGTCACTTAACAATCCCTGCCTTTGTCATCGCTGCTCCACCTCGCTTTCCTTGCAAACCGCGGCACCAAGTCACCTCAAACTAGACAACATCACTGGGGACCCACAGGCAACTGCCTTCCAGGGGAGGCGAGAGCGCCAGGCAGCGAGCGAGTTCACCAACACACCAAGGGTAAAGCCTGGAAGCTGGGTGACCGCCCTCAGCCCCTCCCTGACCTCACACTGAGGCCCAGAAGAGCAAAATCATTCCCTGGCCTTCCAACAGGTGTAGAAGCGGTTGACAGCTGGCCCCAAGGGCATTGAGGAGAAGGTCAAAGGGAATGTGGGCAGATGCCTGAGTTGACGGTTGACAGCAAGGACCAGATGGTGGCACCGCAGAGGTCCTCGGGACTTGGGTGCCGTCACAGGGAGATGAGGACATTCTGAACTAAGGCAGATTTTCTCCCAGCCTTGCGGAGCGATGGCTCAAAACAGAACTAAACCCGAGCTACAGGCAGACAGGCGAGTGTCATTACTTGCACACCGAATGGGGGACCACAGTTCATGTCTGTGACCCATGTTGCCAGACTTGAAGTCCCTTTCTTCAGGGGGCAGGAATCCAGCCATTTTTACAGACTGGATTTGGGAGAAAGAAGGAGGGGCTTGTCCTGAATTAGGGGAGGGGGACACTGGCCTGTATAGGAAGAGGGTGAGTGGGGATAGGGCCGGGGGTATGCAGTGGGTGGATGCAATTTTGTGTCTTTGTCCCAGGGGAGGGGGTAAGGAGGGAGAGGCCAGAATCTGAGCTTAATGTAAAGTATCCAGGATGTGGCCACCATAAGGAGCTTTCTTTTGGAAGCAGGAGAAAGCTGGGGGCCTGGGCAGTCAGGCCCCCTTCCTAGGCCTTCAGCTCTGTTCATCATCTCCTACTCCCCCCCACCCCCACCCCCCAGCTTCTTTGTGTTTCCCAACCCTGCCCACGGAACCCGCCTCCGCTAGCAGTTGCCGGATCAGCCGCTGACAAATAGCTCCTCAATGAATGCTCTGGTGGGTGTGCTCTGTGATAGGGAAACCTGAAATAAATTGTGCTAAGCCTCACATTGGGTGTCAAAATGAGGAACGAGGAGGAGCCAGGAAAAAAAAAAAAAGAAGAAGAAACTCTGCGATTTTCCAGCAAAGGAAATCTACATTTCATTCTCTTAGAATCCATTCTTTTAGGATGGATACCGGGGAGCTAAAACTATCTTCTCTTCATTTCCTTATATCTTTCACTTGTATCTTGAAAACACCAGAAGACACATAACAAACAGATCTAGTGGCTTCCATGGCCTCTTTCCTATCAAGCACCGAGCAAGGCACGGTCTCCTTGCATGTGATGCTTGGCCTGCTACAGAGCGAAGGCTGCTCCAGACAGAGGGCTCAGTAACACTCTGTCTTGGAAATGATTCAGGTGAGGACTCCCTTGAACTTCATCTTCTGTGATCATGTACGAAGGCACAATTCCCTTAATGTGTGCAATTATAAAAATGGCTCTTGTTAACCATAAGCCTGGCTGCTTTCCACAACAATTCTGCTTCCTTGCAAGAAGCTGAGGGATGTGTCCGTGGCTGGCCTGTCAGGACCCGTACAGGTAAAAAAAATGGGTCCACAATTAGAGATTTCCAGCGGGTATGCTTGGAACCTTTATAATCCTTAGACTCTTCAGAGTCTGTCTTTCAGAGAAGGAAGCCAGGAGCCCTCCCTCCTCTTTTCAAATAGAGGGGCTCTGATTTCATCTGGTGGGGAAGAGGTCTATGTTGCTAAAACAGGTTTGAAAACCATGTGACTAGGAAGTCACGAATGGGCAAAAGCCTTCACATCATAGGAAAAGATTGAGTGTGGGGTTTTTGGTTAATGTTGGCCCAAAGCTAGGCTTGAACTCATGAACCATGAGATCATGACCTGAGCTAAAGTCAGATGCTTAACTCACTGAGTCACTCAGGTGCCCCAGAAGTGTCTTGATCTAAGTCATAGCACAGTGTTGAGGAAGTCAATCCCATTCAGGTGGGAATGATGCCATCGAAGTTTTGTGCAGGCTTCTGCCCTGGACTTCTTTGACCGAGGGTCATGACTAGGGAGCAGTTGATTTTCTTGTCAGCCCTGGTTTGAATGAACTGCGACTTCAGGCAGGCTGGGCTGTCCCATTGAGAGATGCAACACTTTATGTGGGTGCTCACAGGGGATGCCACCCCACCTTTTACTCTTTGATCCCAGCACAGGCTTGGGGCAGGAACACTGGTGTTCTTCGCCTGCCATTCACTAACTCTGTGACTTTGGCAGCTATACCTTCTTCATCTGAAAAGTGGGGAGGACAGAGCCTACCTTATGAAGTTCTTCTAAAATGACATCAGATCATTCACATGTAATGTGTAGCATGCTCTTTGGCACAGATTGGAGTCTCACTGAATTATCGTCATGATCATCACCATCATCTCAGGAGTGGATACGCTGTGGTTCAGTGACTTAGCATCACAGGGGCTGCAGGTGAGCCCTTTGGGACGTGAAATGTGTGACATGGAAGCACAGTGCAATTGTTCAAGGATGAACTCCAAACTCTCTCTTGCTGCATTCAGGAAGGGTAAGATCTGCCCACTGGTCCCCTGAGGATAAGCAGCCCGTAGAGATTTGCTGGAGGGGCATGAACAAGAAGACTCCGTGATGCATTGTTGTATACACTGAGGTAAAATATGTATACAACATTATATAAATTTCAGGTATAAGACATTATAATTTGACATCAGTATGCTACAAGGTGGTCACCATTAAAAGTCTAGTTATTGTCCATCTGCCTGTTGTGGACACTTACCACCTATTTCACTTGCCCCTGTCCCCCACTCCAGTCCCCTCTGGTAGTCACCAATTTGTTCTCTGTCTCTATGAGTTTGAGTCATTTTGTTTGTTCATTTGTTTTGTTTTTTAGATTCCACACTTGAGTGCTGTCATACGAGATTTGTCTTTCTCCATCTTACTTGTTTTACTTAGCCTGATGCTCTCTAGGTCCATTCATATTGTTGCAAACGGCAAGATCTCATTCTTTTTTTTTTTTTTTTATGGCTGATTAATATTACATTGTATATATACAATNCTAGGTCCATTCATATTGTTGCAAATGGCAAGATCTCATTCTTTTTTTTTTTTATGGCTGATTAATATTACATTGTATATATACAATTCTTATATACCACATCTTCTTTATCCACTCATTTACTGATGGACATTGAGATTGTTACCATTTCCTTGCTTTTGTAAATAATGCCGCCATGAATGGTGGTGCCTATATATTTTTGAACCAGTGTTTTTGTATTCTTTGGAGAAATATCCAGAAATGGAATAGCTGGACCTTATTGTAGTTCTATTCTTAATTTTTTGAATACTGTTTTTCATACTGTCTGTACCAATTTATATTCCCACCAGCACGTATGAGGTTTCCTGTTCTCCACATCCTCTCCAACACTTGTTATTTCCTCTGTTTGTTGACAGTAGCCATTGTAACCAGTGTAAGGTAATATCTCATTATGGTTTTGCTATGCATTTCTGTAATAATTTGGAAAAATGTTTATTTAGTCCTCTGCCCTTTTAAAAATTGGGTTGTTTGTTGTGGTGCTTGTTGAGTTGTATGGGTTCTTTATGTATTTTGGATATTAATCCTTTGTCAGATATATGACTTGCAAAAATTTTCTCCCATTCAGTAGATTGTCTTTTCATTTTGATGATATTTTTTCCACTGTGCAGCATTCTAGTTGATGGAATCCCGTTTATTTATTCTTAGTGAAAGAAGAATATTTTTATTTCCCTTCTTTCTGGAGTCACATCTATAAAAATATCACTAAGAACAATGTTAAGGAACATACTGCCTATGTATTCTACTAGGACTTTAATGGTTTTAGGTTTTACATTCAAGTCTTTAATACATTTTTGAGTTTATTTTTGTGTATGGCATGCAATAGTGATATAGTTTCATTCTTTTGCGTGTGGGTGTCCAGTTTTCCAAACATTATTTATTGAAGAGACTGTCCTTTCTCCATTGTATATTCTTGGCTCCTTATCAGAGATTATTTGCCCATATCTGTGTGGGTTTAATTCTGGGTTCTCAATCCTGTTCCATTGTTCTGTGTGTCTGTTTTGATTATTATAACACTGTATTTAAAAATATTTATTTATTTTGAAAGAGAGAGGAAGAGAGAACACATGTGTGTGTGTAAGGAGGGGCAGGGCAGAGAGACAGGAAAGAGAATCCCAGCCAGGTTCTGAGCTGTCAGCATGGAGCCCAGCATGGGTCTTGATCTCATGAATTGTGAGATCATGACCTGAGCCAAGATCAAGAGTCAGACACTTAACCAACTGAGCCATCCAGGTGCCCCATTGATTATTATAGATTTATAAAATAGTTTGACATCAGGGTGCATGATGCCTCCAGCTCCTTTTTTCTTTCTTACACTTGTCTTGGCTATTCAGGATCTTTTTTGGTTCCCTGAAAATTTTAGAATTATTTGTTCTAGTTCTGTGAAAAGTGCCATTGGAACTTTGATAGGTATTGCACTGATTCTGTAGACTTTTTTGGGTAGTATGAACATTTTAACAATAATAAGTCTTCTAATACATGAGCATGAAGTATCTTTTCATATATTTGTGTCTTCAATTTCTTTATCAGTGTTTTATGGTTTTCAGTATAGAGGTCTTTCACTCTCTTAGTTAAATTTATTCCTAGGCATTTATTCTTTTTGATGCAGTTGTAAAAAGGATTGCTTTCTTAATTTCTCTTTCTGATAATTTGTTATTAGGGTACAGAAACACAACAGATTCCTGTATGTTGATTTTGCTGTTTTTTTAATAAAAATTTTTAAATTTTATTTTGGAGATCGAGAGAGTGTGTGTGAGGAGGGGAGAAGAGACATAATCTTAAGCAGGCTCACGGTCAGCATGGAGCCCAATGTGGGGCTCGATCACATGATTCTGGGATCATGACCTGAGCCAAAATCAAGAGTTGGACACTCAGCTGACTGAGCCAGGTGCCCCTAGATGGGTCTTGTTCTTGCCTGTTTTTCTTTAAAATTCATCCAGCCACTCTGTCTTTTGATTGGAGAGTTTAGTCTGTTTACATCTGCAGTGATGATTGATAGGTATGTACTTATTGACATTTTGTTGTTTTATGTTGTTTCCGTAGTTCCTATCTCTTCCTTTTTCTTTTTCTTTTCCCTCCATGATTTGATGACTTTCTTTAGTGTTATGTTTAGATCCTTTCCCATTTTCTTTTGTGTACTTACTAGAAATTTTTGCTTCGTGGTTATAGTGAGGTTCACATATAATTTCCTAAGTATATAAAAGCCTGTTTTGATTTGATATCAACTTAAATTTGAATGCATCACAAACTTGCATTGCCTCCCACTTTATATTTTGGTTGTCACATTTCCCATCTTTTAATTTATGCATCACTTTACTACTTATTATAGCTTTAGTTATTTCTACTATTTTTGTCTTTTAACCTTCGTAGTTGCTTTATGAGTAATTGATCCTACTACCTTTACTGTATGTTTCCCTTTTCTGGTGAGATTTTTGCTTTTGTGTATTTTCTTATTATAAATTAGTGCCAGTTTCTTTAGTCCCTTTAACATTTCTTGTAAGGCTGGCTTAATGGTAATGAACTCCTTTAGCTTTTGCTTATTTGGAAAACTCTTAACAATCTCCCTTTCAATTCTGAATGATAACCTTCCTGGGTAAAGAATTCTTAATTGGAAGTTTTATCCTTTTAGTACTTTGAATATGTCATGACAGTCTTTGCTGGCTTACAAAGTTTCTGCTTAAAAGTCTGTTGATAGCGGGGCACCTGGGTGGCTTAGTCGGTTAAGCGTCCGACTTTCGCTTAGGTCATGATCTCGCGGTTCGTGGGTTCGAGCCCCGCGTCGGGCTCTNTTTTTAATTATAAGGTGTATTGGTGTGTCTCTCTTTAGATTCATCTTATTTGGAACTCTCCGGGCTTCCTAGACCTGGGATGTCTGTTTCTTTCTTTAGATTAGGTAAGTTTGGGGCCATTTCTCTCAAATAAGTGTTCTGGCCTCTTCCCTCTCTCTCTCTTCTCCTTTTGAGATGCCTGATGTGGAACATAAACCCCTCGCTCCTCAGGATAAAGTTCTATATTTTTGATATCCCTCCCAATTGTGGATTACAATGCCTGGGATGGTCCATTTATTTATTTATTTATTTACTTATTTTATTTACTTTTTTTGTGACATGGTGTCTCTCTCTCTCCTACCTGTCTTGATGCCACCCTTTTGGTCCTTTGTTGTGGATGCTCTGTTTATTCAGCTTTCTGGTCTTTTTCCAGAGGAAATTACTCCGTATGTAGCTGTACATTTATTGTATCTGTGGGAAGGACTAAGTTCAGGGTCTTTCTACACTGCCATCTTGCACTTAACTCCCCATTAGGCAGTTTTTAAAAGAGCATCTACTTAAATTCTCTCTTCCAACCTCATCTTTGGGAGTTGAAACAGGATCAGCTGTGCCTAGTGTTGTGAACTTCATGAAATCTGGCCTATTATAGAAGCCAAAATACTTAGTGGATTTCCTGGGGGAAAACAGCACAGAATAACAGAGAGTGGCTTGAGAGAAGGAAAAAAGGCATTTATTCCTTCAAGGAGAATGTCGAATGTTCAGTCCAAACACCCCCGTAACTAATTCATTACTTTACACCAAGCAGACATCTTTTAAATTAAGCGGAATACAAATGAGTCTTGTTTTGTGCCATTAATTTCAATGGTTTTACACAATATTTGAATCACTGGTTTTTCTTCTCCTTTGGAGGCAGACCAAATCAGGCTGAATCTACTCGCATTAAAAGCCATTCATGGGACCCAGCCAGCCCCATCTTGCAGATGGAACGCCATATGTTTTGGCTTGCCCCCACATATGGAGCAGTGATATGCAATCCAAGAATAGAATGCACTATTTCTCTATGTCTGCATTGCCGGTCACCTCTAACCCATTAGCACTTTCTATTCTGGACAGAGGTAGGCAAGTTCATCTGGAAAAGATTCAGAAAGATGCTGAAAATCTGAAGAGATGGCCTTTGTTTTCTCTGGCTCCTTCTAGACTCAAGACCTCAAATGCAATCAATTCTAAGAGTTTAGTGCATCCATAATATGGCACTTGGAAGCATTCCATTTTTACTTTTCCAGGAATGTTAGGCCTTTTAACTTGAAAGCATAACATTTGACTTTTTGTTAAAGTCTGGAGGCTCTATAAATAATAAGTTAGCTTGTTCTACTCCTTTCACACACATTTGAACTTAATTTGATGCTTCTTGGGGTGATCTCAGAATGGAAAAGCAGAAGTACTGTGACTCAGGAGAGACTGGTAAATATGGTATCTAGATCATATCTACAACTAGAATAAGCCTTGCACGTTTGGAGAAACTGACAGGAAAGACGGAGGAAAGGTGTTAGGAAGGAAGGGCTCATTTTCTTGTTTACCCAGGTTGGGGTGGTTGAAAGAACACTGAACAGGGATCCTGCTCTTTTCTCTGCTGCTGACTAGCTGTGTGACTTTAAGTGAGTGCTAGGATTACGTTCCTCACCTATAAAATACAGGAATTAGGTAGAATTGGCAATAGCAAATAGATTTGGTCTCTCAGGCCATCTTGCCCTGATGGATACTGGTTGAGGCTTAGTGTGCATGGTGGTAAGATGAATTACATGTTCACCGTGAGCCTGGGATCTGAAAGTGAGCATGGCCACCACTTACTTGGTTCAGAATTCAATATCTCCAAGGTCCTTTCCAGCAATAACATTTTGTAACTATGATTCAGTTTGTTCAACAATTGACCTTGAGGATCCTGGGCACCATTTGGAAACCTCTTAGTGACCAAAGAAGGCTGCTTGGGCTTCTTTAAACCATTCTCTAACACAAAGAGTGCCTGTACACAAACCCCTATGTCCATCTGCCCATTGCTGTGAGGTTTTCCTCCCCCGCTGGGGAAGAGTTCCAACAACAGACCGCTTGATGTCATGGAAACACAGATACAGCTACTCTGGAATTCTGATTTTAATGAGATTGTAAACCAGAAGCAAGGGCTAGATAATGGAATCTCATCTTGTTTCAGTTTGTGGCTTGTCTCTTCTTGTAGCTCTTTGGGTTTCAGTCAGCCATAATCATGGCCATTGAGTTACCAAATATCTATTTTCTGGATCCTTGGAGATAGAGCTTTAAGAAATCTAGGCCCTGAGATTGCCCGACCCTGTAGGATAGGGTTTTAAGCAAACTGCCTGAACCATTACCAGTAACGTCACATTAAAATGTGACTTTCTACTTCTCTTTTAGCTGAGGTGCCACAGGCCAAGAACATGACTCTCGCGCTCTAAAGCCAGGAGCTACACATCCATGCAGGACTTGCAAGGGGGTGACCTAAATGGTGTCCTGATTCTTAGCCCGTTGCCCATCTCTCAAGGCCATAGAATTGTGGAAAATGGCAATTGCAAAGAGAGGATATTTGGGGGGAGAGTTGTTGGTATGTGATGTGACCCGCCCCATACTCCAGTCCACACACCACAGGGGAGAGGAGGCAAAAGAAGTAAGAGAAGTCTCTGGAGGCCCACCTAGAATGCTGTTTTTCCTTAGCATTGGGTGACACAGTGGATCGTGGCCTGATACATGTCGGAGTTATTGATTTAGGATTAAAGATGAAGTTATAGATTGAGGCACCAGAGCTGGGAGGAGGCAGGCTGCTGAGAGGCAATGTTATGAATGGAGTCCAATGGATGTGAGGAGAAGGTTTGGTCTGGAGATTTTGCCCAAGACGTACAATCAGAAGGATGATGGACCAGATGCCTGGTGATCCTTGGGTGCTCATATTTTTGCACTGTGAACCAAACTAGCCATTTGAAAACCCGTGTCTCAGTGTACATATATATGTGTGTGGACTTATGTTAGTCATGGCAGACAACAGTTATGCTTTTTTTTTTAAAAAAATTTGAAGATCTAATTGGTTTTACTAAGTAATTTGTGAATTGGGTAGTATCCAATTTAGCAAGTAGAGGGGAGCTCCCTTAGACTTCTGTTTGGAAACAATCTCCGGTTCTTAGTCACTTAACAGAACATACTTGGTAAAGGTTACTTTAGAACTCTGCTCTGCACTCAGGATCCCAGGTTGAGGGAGTTTACATCATTCTATAGCTGTTTCATCTGGGTCATGTTGTCTATTTGGGCACCTAGTACAGAAATAGACAGCCAGATGGCTGTGTGTGTGTGTATGCTGGTTCTTATATGTCTTATTCCAGAAGTACTATGCCACTTCTGCCTAAAGTTAATTGGCCAGATCTAGTTAGAGTTAGGTTCTGGCTCACTGCAAATGGGCTATAAAATGTGGGAGAGCAGATGGAATGCTTGCTGACCAGCACTGCCTTTACCACAAGCCTTTTAACTATGGGCTCCTGTACAGCGACCTGGCTAGACCCTAGTGTCAATATCTTTATGTGTTTTTCTCTTGAGATGGTCAGATTCCACAAGAAGTTCTTCTAATCTCTTACCTATAGAGTCAATCCTCATATCCAATTCTCTGGAAGGAGGAAGAAGGCTAAAATGGGGTGTGTGGAGGGGAAATCTCAGCATTTAATATGCCTAGAATCACTCGGTCCCTGTACCTGTGCCCTGTATCCACAGTCCTTTGGTTTTAGCCTATCCAGTGTGAGGAGCTGTCATCTAGTTTCCCAGAGGGGAGAGGAAATCAGAGGGTCTACTCGCTATTTTAATGTTTCTTAACCATTTTTCCTGCTTTTAGCCTCATCTTCATTCCACGTTCACAGCACCCAGTGCCACCTTTCCTGTGCTAGCTTACAACATAGCCAAATCAGTCTCCATTCATCCATCTGCTTTTCCTCTTCCAAGTTTTTCTTGTTTTCTTTCTCATGATTTATATGCCAGAAGATTTATATCCTTTAATTTTTTCTTAATGTTTATTTATTTTTGAGAGACCGAGAGAGAGAGCACGAGCAGGGAGGGACAGAAAGAGAGGGAGAGACAGAATCTGAAGCAGGTTCCAGGCTCCGAGCTGTCAGCACAGAGCCCAATGCAGGGTTTGAACTCACAAACCGCAAGATCATGACCTGAGCTGAGGTCAGACGCTTAGCCGGCTGAGTGCCCTGATTTGTATCCTTTTAAAAAATCATTTTGGGGCGCCTGGGTGGCTCAGTCGGTTAAGCATCCGACTTCAGCTCAGGTCATGATCTCACGGTTTGTGGGTTCAAGCCCAGCATTGGGCTTTGTGCTGACAGCCTGGAGCCTGCATCGGATTGATTCTGTGTCTCCCTCTCTCTGCCCCTCCCCTATTCATGCTCTTTTTTCTCTGTCTCAATAATAAATAAACATCAAAAAATTAAAAAAAATCATTTTAGTAGGGTTTCTAAAGTAAGTAGAGGTAAATGGATGCTTTCAATCCCCCATCTTCATGCAGAAGACCTGTTCTCACAATTTTTAGAAATCTCCCTTTCTTGTTAAATGACAATTCCTGGAATCTTATACACATCTTATCATTTCAAGTTGTGTCTTTTTTAATGTGTGTGTGTGTGTGTGTGTGAGAGAGAGAGAGAGAGAGAGAGAGAGAGAGAAGAGCAGGGGAGGGGCAGAGAGAAGGAGACACAGAATTCAAAGCAGCTCCAGGCTCTGAGCTGTCAGCACAGAGCCTGATATGGGGCTCGAACCCACAGACTGTAAGATCATGACCTGAGCTGAAGTCGGATGCTCAACCAACTGAGCCACCCAGGTGCCCTTATTTCAAGTTGTTTTTATTGTAACTTGGGGCAGCTCTGTCCTACTCCCATTCAGGAAGCAAAACAGAGCACTTTACTCACCCTGCCTTCCTTCTCTGTAGTAAGGGTGTTAAGTAGGTATCTTAGCTTTGAAGCCTTTTTGTAAGTGACAGACACTAGTTAATTCAAAGGAGCTTGATTGAGTAGGACCCCTGAATGTGGAGAGTTTTCTTTTTCATTACCTGGAACACAAATTTATCCACCACGTTTGCCCTCAAGCCCTAAAACTGTTGTGCTGTAACTCGGGTACCATAAACCTTCACGGTGTGAAGAGTAGTGTATTGTGGCTTCATCATGGGCTTTTTCAACTTAGAAGAGGCATAGCATCTCTTAATGTTTTAAGAGTTTATTTAATGGTTTATTGAAACTTGATGAGAGCCCACTTTGTTCTCTTTATAGGGAGTTATAAAAGACTTTATTTTAAGAAACACATCGTAATTTATCTTTCTTTTTTCCCCTGGAGAATATGACAGAATGAAAGGAGATTTCAAGGCGAGGGGTGTCTGCGGAACACAGAGACACTATATTGAAGGTACAGCCTGGATAAGCTTGCACAGGCCTTATTTGGTCTCCAGTAGAAATGAGTTATTGTTTGTGATTTTCTTTTTTTTTTTTTAATTTTAATGTTTTATTTATTTCTGAGAGAGAGAGAGAGAGAGACAGCATGAGCAGGGGAGGGTCAGAGAGAGAAGGAGACACAGAATCTGAAGCAGGCTCCATGCTCTGAGTTAGCTGTCAGCACAGAGCCCGACACGGGGCTCGAACCCACGAACCGTGAGATCATGACCTGAGCCAAAGTCGGACGTTTAACCTACTGAGCCACCAGGCGGCCCTGTTTGTGATTTTCAAAGGGAGGACAAACACATGCTTTGTGCTTGGAGTTTGTTTAGAAGATGGTTGGGACTCAGTTCATCAACTCTGCTTTTAAACCTACTCTGGGTACATACGAGTCATCTTGAGCCCAGCCCCTACCTACAGATTTACATGTGAATGTTTGATATTATCCGGCCCTCTGGTGTACAGCAAGGCCCTTCCGCGTTAAGCTCTGGTAGCAGCACTCTGTGGTCAGCATAGGAAACACGGGCTGGAATTATAGAGCCATCTAGTCTACCTTCCTGTCGCTGTTACATGCAGGAGGAAAAATTGGGTTTGAATCTAGTGTTTCCCTGGGAAGCCTCTTTATAATTCCATGATGGAAGTCCCATTGTTCTTAAAAATCTCTCTCATGATTGACAAGGACAATGCCTGAGTCAAAAGCAGGCCGGGCTACTTTCTGTGCCCTAGCTCGTGAGGAAGGGTAGACCCCCACATTGTGCATGTTGTTTTCAAATAGGCTGAGTTCAAAGTCACCATCTGTTGTAGACAAAAGTGTAGCTCGTGTCTCCCTTTGGGAATGAAAGCAGGGATGAGCTCTGTTGGCATCGGCATTGTTGGGTGTGAGGCTGTCAGCGCCAGCAAAGCACCACCACTTAACCATGTGTCTCTACGTCTCGATTTCACCTCGCTCCCTCTAACAGCTTTCCTCAGTCTTAATGATTGTCATGTCAGCTTATTACCTTAAATATTTTGGAGAGACGTGCCACTTTGTAGAATGGGCTTCTCTTCCTTCCTCTACCTCCACCTCCAGATATGATTCGGGGCAGATCATCTTGTTAATTTCTCCTTTCTTTTTAACCGAGGAAGCAACGTTTGAGGCGCCCCACTAGTTACTGTGCCCTGTTTATTTCTGCCATCCACCTCTTCCTCTTGTAGATGGGGGCTCAGATTTAGAAACTTGTCACATATTCTTCATGCTCTCAGGCAGGGATAGGACACCATGTCTCCTGGAGATTCCGGTTAGCTTGGTGGGACCCTGCCTGATGAGATCCTCAGGTGCTGAAGCCGCTCCTCAGATCCAGGACAGGCCTTTTTTCTCCAGGGCTGAAGGAAAAAGTGTGGGATCCTGCTCACCCAGCTCAGCAATCCACGAAGCTGCCACTACTTTTATCCTCAGCTCCTCCTTTCTCTGCACTTGACTCCCATTGCCGAGAAGCAAGGGGCTCCTATGTTCCTTGAGAAAGAGCGGGAGGAAGAGAATCAGTGCCTCAGTGGTCTGTGTAGTTAACAGCACTCTGGGGAAACTGTGGCACTTTGGGTGGACTCCTGCTTGTCTTCTCTCCCCCTGGAATGGCGGAGACCATTATCCACAGACCCAGGGGCTCATGAATCCAGATAACCTCACCTGGGGTGGCATTTCAACATAGAGGGAAGGCCGGACAGGTGGTGACAAGGTTAATTCCCTCGGTGGCTTTTGTAAATTGGCGGGGATTGACAGCAGTGTGGCCGTCAGCTGCCCGAACCTTCCCCTGTCCCTTACTGCCACCGAGACGGGCGGAACCATCCCAGAGGGCCAGTCAAGAAAGTTAACATCCAACTATCAAAATCCTACTCATTCCTCAAGGCTCATCTAATCTATCCTCTCCTCTGTGAAGCTTGACCCGAATCTCCCCAGTTTCTTGGGCTGGCGTTTCCCTTTTATTTCATTCTGCCATTGATTGTGCAGAACTGTTCCTCCCATGAGACCTGAGCTCCTGGGGACAGGGCCTGTGTCCCCCACAGCGCCCAGAGAAAGCTGGTTCATTGCTGGCTCTCAGTGTGCCTGATAATGAATGAACAGCTATAAGCAGACATGCTTAGGCACCACTTGGGGCCCTCTCCTTGCCCTGGGCTGTGTGCTGCGCGTGTGGACTACACGCCATGGCCCTAGACCCAGGGAGTCACCAAGCTTTCAGGGTCCCCCGAGCCAGAGAGGTCTAGCCCCTAGTCTCCCTTATGCTTCCTGAGTCTGTAGAGGAAAGGAGAATTGTCATCACGGCCACACAGATCAGTCCCTAGGGTGCGTCTTAGAGCCCCACTGCCCCTGTAAAGGTTATTAGAGAACAGACAAGCGAGAGAAGAAGGAGCTGATGTGCTTGAGCTGGAGAACTGGCCCCAAAGGGAGCACTCACTTACTGTAAGAATTCAAGCGCCTCCTCCTTTGAGAGCTGCCCCTCCAAGGGCCCTTCTCTTGAGCCTTCTGCAAGCCAAGTTCCTTCCTCCTTTCTTTCTGTTCTCCCTGGGCAGTCTCATTCCCCTCACATGAGCTCTGACAGCGCTGTGCTGTGTGACCACCTTCCCTCTGCCACGCCGAGCACTGGACTGTGAGCCCCTCAGGAGCGAGCACAGCCTGCTCTTGTGCCCTGACACCCAGAGGGAACTTCCCAGTGTTTCTTAAATGGGTGAAGAGATGAATGACTGAATGGGTGCACACAGGCATGAATGAATGAATGAGCGGACTCCACCTGCCGCGTAGAATAGGGAGGGAGAGATTCATAGAAGGAATTCTCCCTCTGAGTTAGATCCCAGAGCCGTCGTACTGGCCATTTGACAGGCTGTGGGCCTTGGCTTTCTCATCGATAAAATGGGGATAGTACTCTTGACCCCAGAGGGCAAAGTGCCCAATGCAGTGATAAGCACAAAATAGATACCCAACAAATGGCAGTCCTGGGACTACAGGACTCAGGGTGTTGCAGGGACAAAAAAGCCACTTAGGGAAAGGCCTCTTCTGGCATGCAGTGGAGAAGGAATGTAGGGGCGCTGACTGGCATTCAAAGTGCGTGGTAATCTGCACTACGATGATCCCACTGTGGCTCTCAGGTAGAGGAAGGCAGAGAGAGGAGAGGACTTTGTTCAGGTGTGGAAACCACGCTTGGGAGCCCTTCTGTTGAGTAGCTGGAGAGAAGTGGTGCCAGGAAACTGGAAAGCATCGTTCATGCATTCAACAGGTGTTCATTCATTATTGGGTGCCTACTGCATGCCAGGCCCTGCCACTCCTGCAACAGCTAAGGAGCCAGGCTGAGCCAGGCGGGGACCGAGCAGAACTCATCACAGGCTAGTCTTCGCCCATTTGGCCCAAGTGCCCTGGAGAAGGCATTGCTGGCTCTTCAGGGGGTGAAGGGCTCGAGGTGCCTGGTCAGGCTTAGTCACAAGGGCATTATTGGAGCCAATCACATTTTCATTTTCTCAGTTTGCTGGGAAACACAGACATAAGATGAAGTTGCCTGACACAGCTGCTCAAACAGGATGCTTTGGAGGAAAGGTGGGGGCTGGGTCACCTGGGGTCCCCCTGTTCCCCAGTACCCCTTGACTGCTATAACTCAGCCTTGTGCGAATACATAGTTTTGAGGCAGGCTGTCAAAGCAACGGTCTTGACCGGGCAGCTGGTGACATCTGGCAGAGTTCACAGGAAAGAGCCAGGACCTTTCCCAGGCTCTGTCTATTCTGTTCCTGCTCTTTACTCTTTCACCCCTGTCCACACCGCTCTTTTCCAGGCCGGCCTCTGCCAGAGGCAGCCTGTGGCTTGGCTGTCCCCCATGTCAGCCCAGACACGGGGCCAAGCAGCCTGGCGTGTGCAGAGGGACATGTCCAGTCCCCATTTCCTCGCCAAGTTCAAAAAGCAACAGCTGCATCCACAGGGCCCTGAGGCTGCAGCCGGAGCCCGTCGCCGCCGTCGCTGCAGTAATGAGCGATTCCACTCAGTGGGCCTGGTGGGGACAGCTGGGGGTCAGCAGAGGCTGGCGGCTGGGACTGGTGTGGGAGCAGCAGTGAGGCTAACGCAGCCCCCACGCCTCGGAGGTCTGCTGACCAAGGTGACGGTGAGGGGCTTCCTGCACCACTTTGGAATCTGTGGACTTCAGTTCAAACCCCAGCTCCACCACTTCCTGGAATTTTGACCCCAGGCAAGTCAATAAATACTTTGCCTCAGTGTCCTCATCTGTAGAGTGGGAATGATGATAATGTCCGCCTGCAAGGGACCGCTGTGGGGGTTGCATGAGTTAGTCTGCGTGAAGCCTTCAGTCCGTGTTCGGTGAACGTTGCCTGCCTTTTCTGGCCCTCGGCCACCTCCTCTGTTCCCGGCCCATCTGCCACCCTTCACTTGTCTGCCTCACACACACTCATCAGGGCAATCAGTTCTTTCGTTCTTTCGTTCTTTCGTTCTTTTAACGTTTATTCATTTTTGAGAGACAGAGAGTGAGCTGGGGAGGGGCAGAGAGAGAAAGGGAGACACAGAATCTGAATCAGTCTCTAGGCTCCTAGCTGTCAGCACAGAGCCCAACACGGGGCTCGAACTCACAAACCGCAAGATCATGACCTGAGCCGAAGTCAGACACTTAACTGACTGAGCCACTCAGGCGCCCCAAGGCAATCATTTCCTATCTCCAGTCCTGGCTGATTGCCCTCAGATACTTCTCCTGCTTCCCAGGTCTCTCGATGCTTCTGCAGTTGAATTTACCACTCGCACTCACATGAGCTGCACAGAACATCTGCTCTCGGTGGAGGATGTGTCTACGGAAAACCAGAGGGGGGAAGGCAGCCACCTCCGCAGGCCTGGCTACCACAAAAACACCAAGGAGATGAGGCTGTGGTGTCCTGTCCTGTGATCCAGATGCTCCAACCGCCCTCCTGCCTGGAGGGTCTGGGAGCAGGGGAGGATGTGGGGAATAGTGAGGGGCCCTGGCCAGCCAGAGTGGACTCTGATCACGGTGCTGGAGCATGGGGCACTCGGGAGGGCTCGGTGAGGTAGCTCTTAATCAACTGGCAAGGAGGAACTTTTTCTTTTTTAGTTTTTGTTAATGTTTACTTATTTTTGAGAGAGAGAGAGAGAGAGAGAGAGAGACAGAGCATGAGCATGAGCATGAGCATGAGCAGGTGAGGGGAAGAGAGAGGGAGACACAGAATCTGAAGCAGGCTCCAGGCTCTGAGCTGTCAGCACAGAGCCCAATGCAGGGCTCGAACTCACAAACCATGAGATCATGACCTGAGCCGAGATTGGATGCCTAATTGACTGAGCCACCCAGATGCCCCTTTAATTTTTTTTAAATATTTTATTTATTTCTGAGAGAGAGAGAGAGTGTGTGTGTATGAGCTGGGGAGGATCAGAGAGAGAGGGAGACACAGAATCCGAAGCAGGCTTCAGGCTCTGAGCTAGCTGTCAGCACAGAGCCTGACGCAGGACTTGAACCCACAAACCATGAGATCATGATCTGAGCCAAAGTCGGATGCTTAACTGACTGAGCCACCCAGGCGCCCCACCCCTTTAATTTTTTAAACGTTTATTTATGGAGGTACTTGTAACAGTTGATATTATTGCACAAGTGCGTGCTGGGTCTATAGCAGCGGTGTCCTTGAGAAGAGCCAATGTGAGCAGCAGCCTGGGAAGAGTCTGTCTTCTCCTGAGCTCCCTGCATGTGGGCTCAGCCTGTGTCTAGGTGGTAGAGGGTCAGAGGGGCCTGTGCTAAGTGTTGGCTTTGGCGTCAAACCATCTGCTCATGAGCTACGGCTTCCTGAACAAGTTTTTAGCCTCTGAGACCTTGGTAATCAAATCTGTAAAATGGGGACATGCAGCTCACAGGGCTGTTGTAAGGGTAAGTGTTGTCGAAAGCACGGGGCCCAGGATGCAGGGTCCAGAAGTGGGTCCATTCTCTGTTCCTCTTCAGGAGGCCCCGGTGTTCTTCCCATTAAGATAGGAGTCCTCCCCACCCTGGGGGGCAATGGGGTGCAAGCCTTCCTTAAAGGGTGCACGTGTCCCTGCAGCCCGGGCCCGCTCGTTCATTCAGGTCCGGGACTTTGCTAAGTGCCTCCTCTGTGCCAGGCTCCGTTCCAGTGGTTGGAACTGGAGGTTGGAACTGAGGTTGCTTCACCGAGTGTGCCGGGCAGGGCCCTGGGCCTCCCAGAGCCGTACGTTTGGGAAAGGGAGGCTGGTGATGCCAGGCCTTTCCTCCTGCTGCAAGCACACAGAGATCTCAAACCCCGCAGGTGAAGGCACATCAGCGGCAGCGACAGAACCCAGTGGATGCAACAGAACCAAGCTTGACATGGAAGAAGGAAAACTCCAGAAGCCGGAAACCAAAGAAGGGCCTCCAGCCAGCGGCCTGAGGGAAGTTGCCATGAATAGGTGCAGGGATTCCTGAGCTGGGTCTGGGTCAGCCCTTCCT
>NW_027531904.1:974130-981912 GCF_008692635.1 Crocuta crocuta
GGGCCTTCTAGAGGTGTCCAGGCCTCACTCAAAACCAATTGTATCAGAGTCCCTGGGGGCAGGGCTCAGGTACCAGCTGGTTAGAAAGCACCCCCGGCTTCCGCAGTGGGACGGGTCTGGAGTTCTAAGGCCCCGTCAGACCAGAAATAAGCTGGAACCCCGCATAAGGCGGGGGTCCTGAGTTCTCTGAGTAGGTGAAAAGAGCACTGGGAAAACTCCACTCCCAACCCGGCCAATGGGATGAAACGCTGGCCACCTACCCGGGACTGCAAGGGACAGGTGTCGTTCATGAGAATGCAAAGCTGGTCTGTGCCTCCTAAGAGTGCCGGGGGACTGCTCACATTGCCCGCCTGTTGCCAGCGCCTAGGCAGACACATTAACGTGGGAGTGGACACTTCTACTGCTCAGGGCGCAAGACATTGCTGTAAGAAAAGAGTTCCCACGGAACATTCTAGAAAGGCAGGCAGGCCACAAAAAAGGGAGCAAATGCCATTGTTTCTCAATCCTCGCTCTGCACCAGGAGGAGCTTTTAAAAACTACGTCCCCGATGAGTTTCTGGGATAGACTGATTAAACTTACCACAGGGTGTGGCCTGAGCACTGGGGTCTTTTATGAAGTTTCTCAGGGCTGAGAAATACAATGAGATAATTCAGGTTATAAATAAATAAATGAGATAATTCAGGTAGTTTATAGAGACTACCTAGCAGGATAACGCGATGGGTAACAGAGAGTAATTAGCTGTGGGAGACCAGGGATGGACTTGCCAGGAGGTGACATTCAATTTGCAACTTGAAAGATGAGGAGGTGGCAGCTGGCAAGGGGCAGGAGAAGCAGCTCTCCGGGTTGGGGGAACGGCAAGTGCAAAGGTCCTGAGACTGGAATGAAGCTGTCAAGTTTAAAAGCCAAAGGGGCTGTGGCTGGTATGGTGTGAGCCCAAGGGGAGGGCGTTTCAAGCCCCAGTAAGCCACGGAATTTCGCAGTCTTGGAAATGTTAGCATCTTTCCCCCTAAAAGTGAAGGAAAGCCACTAACATGTTTGAGTAAGGCAATGACGTGAGAAGAGTCCTCATGGCTGCACCCACTTTGCTTTATGGTGTTGAACCTCCCCACTCCCCCACCCAGCTTCTCTCTCCGCCCCATTTTTTTCTGCAAGATTATTTATTTATCTTTGAGAGAGGAAAAGAGAGAGAGAGAGTGGGAGGGAGAGAGAGAGAGAGAGAGCAGGAGAGAGCGAATCCCAAGCAGGCTCGGCACTGTCAGTGTGGAGCCCAATGAGGGGCTCGAACTCACGAACCACGAGATCATGACCTGAGCCAAAATCGGACACTCAACCAACTGAGCCCCCCAGGTGCCCCTCTACCCTGTTCTTTATATGCATTTTCGCAATGACTCCATGAAAGAGGTAGGTCGGGGTCTTCTCCAGTTTACAGAAGAGGTGGCACCCAAGTCAACTGTGTTTTGTGTTTTGTGACTCTTGAGTGCAGGCTTCAGATCATCTGATGCTCTTGTAGGGAGACGGCTTGCTCCCGTGGCTCAGCGGCCACGGTTGTTACTACAGTGAGTTACAATCTTGTCGACCCCAGGCCCTTTGCAAGGGGAATGCGCCAATGCTGGCTTTCCTTGAGCAAAGCAGCCCGCCTCAGTGTGGTCTCCTTTGCGGCATCCACCTTCCCCGAAGGGCTAATTATTCTCATTGCCAGTCATCCCTTCACAGACTCTGTCTGATGGCTCCCCTGTGACCACCTCGTTTTAGAAAATGAAGATGCTTTGAACCAAATCGAAGGGGTGTTTTGTGGAGCCAACCCCGACTTGACTCGCCTCTGTGTTTGGCCATAGAGTCCACACTGCTAGGGTCCACGTGGGCCACTGGGCAGCTTCTCCACTGCTTGGCTGCGGGCTCTCGTTTTCTATTAATTCTCTAAGGACTGGCTGCTCAGAGCTGGTGCTGGGTCAGTTTTGGAGAAACCTCTTTAATATTAGAACATCACAGCTGGAGCCTTTGGTCTTTTCTGACGTAGCCATTGGAGCCCCTGGGAGGCCAATTTCCCACCCAGGTTCTAGGGAGAGGGGGGATGGCTGAGGAGATGGAGAGGAAGACTAAGAGGGGCCACACGGGACCTTGGGTGGTTCTATTGGGCTCTGGCTATACACAACGGGGGTGATTCTGGAAACTGGATAATTTGGGGGTGGATGGCTCAATGTGCAGTATGCAGAAACTAGCCTCACCACCAGGATCGCTAATGGTGAAACTCCTACTCTCACCATGAAGCCCAAGGGCAACAAAAACATTGCTTCTGGATAGACTCCCTCTGGCCAACTGCCCGTTGATGTGTAAGCCTGCCATTGAAGTAGAACCCCTTAGGTTTTTGCTTCCCAGAGAGATAGTCTAGGGTGCCCCCCACCCACCTCCCTTCCTGCCATCCCACCACATTGCCCCAGTCAGAGCTCAGGTGCCTGAGAAGAGCTGCCCCCCAGCCCCCCAGGCTCACCCTGCTCTTAGTGGATGCCAGAGGGAAGAGCCCTGCTTGGGGGAAGCAGAGCGATGGGAATGGAGACAGGAAGAGATGATGCCATCCAGCAGGGCTGGTGATAGACAGGCGGGTTAGGGCAGGCTTTCAGTGTCATTGGGGATGCTATTAAGGGCATTCATGAGGCAGCACACATGTCTGGAGTCCCATCTGACTGGCATCAACAAATGTCCCTGTTCCATTCATTCTGGAAGGGGGCCTTTAATTAGGCATGAAGAGATTTATCAAACCACGGCTCCTTGGAGCTGTTGGAGTTCTTTGCCATCTGGACCGATGGCTTCGTACCCTGTGACAACAGCAGTGGGAATGATTTATGAGGTCCCGCGGGGATCTGGTAAAACCTGAATGGCTTGTGTCTTCCCCCCAAAAAAAGGGAGACTTTGTGTTTATACGTGGGCACCCAATCTCGGGTTCATGTTGAGGCATGTCTGACTCTGTGAAGGCAATGCCCAGACCTGTGGCAGCCAGGACTGTGCTTAGGGTCAGTTTCCTGTTTGCAGGGACCCAGCCACAAGGATTAACAGCAGATGCCCTAAGGAGGTAAGAGGTGGGTGCAAATTCTGCCAGTGAGCTATGGGGCTTCGTGCACTTTGTTGCCTCGGTTTCATGGCCCATCCAATAGGAATAACGATTTCTGCATCTGTCCAGTTCATACGATTTCTTTTGGGGGTTCTTATGACACTACAGACGCAAAATGACTTCGTTAAATATACAGCCCTTGACAGGCATTCAGGATTTAATCCAACGAACATTTATTGAGCAACTGCTGTGTGCTAGGCACCTCTCCTGGTGCTGTGATGGACACAGATGAGTAAAACACAGTCCCTGCCCTTGGCGAGCTTACAGTCTAAGAACGGTCATAGGACAAGTGCACAATAACTATAATACAAGGCAGAGTATGGTAAGTGCCATGAGAAAGGTACAAATAAAGTGCTACGGTGGTTCAGCGGAGGGAGAGATCCCAGTGGTTGGTAGATCAGGGAAGGCTTCATGGAAGATGTGGTTTCTGCATGGGCCTTGAAGGGAACAGAAGAGAGGGTCCCAGGAGATGAGAACAGCAAGACCGAAGGCACAGAGACAGGAAACCGGGCACCCCTTCCAGAGGGAACAACAATTCTAGATAGACCAGCGCAAGGTGTAAAGAGGGAACGGGGTGTTGCTGGGTGGTCTGTAGTGTCAGGGTGAAGACTTGCACTTTATTTTGCGGGTCGGGGGAATGTTTAAAGGTTTGTGAATGGCTGGAGATAAAAATCTCTGTGCAGGTGCGGGACACTGGGGTGTGCAAGAGTGCCCAGAAGGGGGTGGGGGGAGCGTGCTGCTGAAATTGTGTGAGCCACGGGGAGGCCAGGGCAGAGCTGGCAGGGAGAGGTGACAGGGGACCCCTGGAGAAGAGCTGAAGATGACTTTCAGGTCTCAGACTTGGGCGGTCGAGAGGATCATGGGGCTTCTCGCATGAAGAGAGGGGATTGTGGCGGAAGCGGGGGCAGACGCGATAAACTTGCCTTTGGGTATATGAAGTCAATGTCACCTCCCAGGGGGTGGGGTGGGGGTGAAATGGAAGGCGCCCATGAATGGAGTGTCCGTGCGTTGGGGCAAGGTGAAGAGAAGGAAATAATGGTCAGACCGCCTTGGGTCCTTTTTAGATCAAAGTAGGGTGTCAATAAATAAATCATAAATACATAAATAAATAAATACATAAATACATGATGAAGAGAAGAGGCATTGGGAAGGGAGGAAAAACACCATGAGAACATGGCATCCTGGGCACTAAGGAGACAGGGGTATCCAGGAGGGGTCGCTGTGGAAGCCAAGCCATGTGGGGAGCTTGGGGATGACAAGGGGTCTTTCGAGGTGGCCACATGGAGGGTGCTGGGTTGCAGGTCCCTGGAGCACAGAGGCCAGGTTGGGGGGACCTCAGTGCAAGTGCCAGAGACCCCTTCCCAAAGCTGGTGGTGGCGGGAAGGCGGGGAAGAGGCTGCAGGAGCCAGGATGGGTGCTGTGTGCTGGTGGAAGTGAAGACAGAGGTGGCAGAGGAGTGGCTGGGGTTTGTGGGGAGAATGTCACCCAGAAATGTCACCCCAGATGTCACCCAGAAATAGGAGGAAGGAGTGGAGTGGGGAGGAGAGAGAGCAGGAATCTGGATGAGAAATGGGGTATCAGGTGGCTCTATCTCTTCAGCCTAGGAGGTGGCTGATGGAGGGCGGTGGCCATTTGGGGACTTGAAGAGCATGGGGGTCCCAGGGTGGGTGATGGCAGGGTACTGGGGACTCACTAATGGTCAACAGGAGGTGACTGGAAGTGTCCCCTGCTCCCAGGATGGCCATGACCACTGTAGTCACAAGGTGGTGGACCACGAAGCAGGGATAGGATGCAGGCTGGGACTCGGGGCCACCCAGGCTAGCTGGCCTGTGCCAGAGGCTGCAGTGTCACCTCAATCAAACTCAGCTGCTCTGATTGGGCAGAGGGGTCATGCTGCCACCTGACTGTGTGTCCAGCTGGAGGAGCAGGAGTGGGTGGGGAAGCCCAAGCACCCGGAGCTCCCGCCATCAGTGGCCAGAACATTCTGGTGGCATAGGACCCGTGAGCTGGGGAACAGAGGGGTGTGGATGGTCCTGGCTCCCCAGCCTTCTCTGGGGAGAACGTGAGGGCAGGTTCTCAGGGCTCCTTCTACTTCAACAGCCACCGGTGTCAGTTTAAGGAGCCAAGACCAATATGAGACAGAAGGAAAATCTCTTCCACGGAGCTCTGGCCAGTACACAGAGCGCGAGGCCGACCCCAGGCCCTGACATCCTGGCTCTCCTCAGGACTCACCACTGGGACGTTCCAGAGTCCAAAGCCTTTGTCAATCCACCGAGACCCAGGCAATTCTACTTCTTCCCCAGGGCACTGCCAGCTTCAGACATTAAATGTCTTCCAGGGCCTTTGAGATCCTTCAAGATGAAAGGCTCTGGAGAAGTGTAAAATATGATACTAATTATTTCCATTTCTTGTGAGGGAGTCCAACCAGTCAGTTCCCACAGAGGCTGTTAGGGCTGTTGCTTTTTAAAATATTCATTTTATAATGCAAATCCCAAATCTCAGACTTCGAGCATCAACAGCAAGAACAAGGGAAGAAACGCAGAGATGAGCGTGGCAATTGTAATCGGGGTTTGGAGCTGGGCTATCCACGTGCAAGGGTTAATGGTTCTGAGTATCCTCTGACAGCCTCTGGCTTCCCATCAGCCATTAATTTAGAGCAAACGTCCTGTTCTGAATTGCCGCTGATTAATTATGTCCGGTCTCATGTGCTTGGGAGCAGATCTTGGTTACTTTCCTTAACTCCCTTCACCTTCAAGATGATGTTTTTTTTTTTTAACTTATCTTTCAAATATGTTTGAAAACACTGTTATTTATCAGGTGAGGGAATGCATCTAACAAATCAAGCCAGCTGATGCTTATCTATATGTGACCTCTGATTCTAGCCCCTAAGTGATTGGCATGGAGCCCAGATTTCCCTGGGGAGATTATGTCCAGTGTTTGGATACTGCATTTGGCTTTGGGTTAAAAAAAAAAAAAAAAAAAGTCTTAACTATTCATCTTAATAGGGGGCAGAAAGGATTTTTGTGAAACTCTAAAATCATTGCCTCCGGAGGGGGCTGGGGGTAGACATTGGGACCTCTCCCTGCAGACTTGAAAACCTTAGTGTTGGAGCTCCGTCCCAGCTAGTGTGACCATCAGGCTAGGAAGATGACAAGAAAGTGACATTGACACAGAGTCTGGCTGCATGGGCCCCGTGGGTGCATGATGCAGAAAGCAGGGAGGTTACAGCGAAATGAAGCTGGGTGCTTAGCATTTTTTCAGGTCTCACACTCTGGGGTGCTGTGAGGCACCCAGAAAGGCAACCTTGTATATTTTAAAAAGGGTGACATTTTTCTTGACACTGCCCTTTCAGGCTTTTGCCATGGCTTCCCCAGTGGCAGAAGGGGAAATTAAGGTTCCTCATGTGACATTCACACAGAGCAGGGAGGGGCTGACCCGGACGGTGAAATCCCAGGGCCCCTTCCTCCTGGGTGGACTCTAGTTGCTTTTAGGAACACTCACCAAACCACCACATTCTGGACACGCTTCTGTCTTATCGTGGGGCGCTCCCCGGAGCAGGAAGTCTCAAGTTTCCAAAAACGCAAGGGGAACGCCCCGGCTCTTTAGTGTCATTGCCTGCTCTGTCCAGGTTCATGGTGGTTCTTGCAAAGTCAGAGTATGGACTGGCTGTCATTTCTTCTCCAGCCTTTCCTCCACAGCTGTGGAAGCCTGGCTGGGACAGGTGGGTCTGCCGGGGACCATCCCCGGGAGAGTTAAACTCTAAGTTTGTGGAACCAGGCCCACGGCTCTGAAGCAGCCTCTGCTTCCCGGTATCCCTGTACTGCTCTGCCAGGCTGGGTCCCCTCAGTCTCCTCCTCTGTGAACAGCACCATTTTAGACTTGGGTCAAGATGTCCCCTCTGGGTCTTGGCTCACCCAGGATCCACACATCTCAGAGGCTCGGGGCGGCTACCGACAGGAGGCTCTCCATTCATCCATGAGCCCAAAGATCTCTCCAATCCAGGAAGCAGTTTGTCATCCAAAGTCATGGGATTGGCTTCTTTTTCATGTCGAGTCCTTCTGCCCCTAAAGATGGACTGAGTCTCCATCTGGTTTGGGTGGGTTCTCCACACCTTCTTCCTGTGGCTTATCTGCCTAATGCTAGATGAACACCACACAGTTATAAATACTCAGGTCAATATATATATGCAGGTATAGATATATATATTCTGGTCACTGTTTTACACTTGAACAAAGAAAACCACTAGCCTGCTTGTTGTATAATTTGTACCACCCCGACTCCCATCTGCCTGTGGTGTAGCTGGCAGGAAATGTGAGCCACTGAGTCCCATGGGGCGCCCAGCTTACGTGGCCCCGTCACACTGGCCAACAGTCAGTTTCAAAGCCCCCTGCTCATGCAGGCTCTTGAGGGCCTTGAACTCCAAAGGCATGGTGTGAGGGCTGGCCTGGGAGGTGTAACCGTACTTGAGGCTGTCGTAGTAGTGGTACTTGACAGGGTTCTGGTTCTGATCTAGTGGAAAGGGCCAGAAGCCGTAGAGGTAGATCTGGTTGCAGAAACGTGTGGCCAGGGTGTACATCAAGAGACCGGTGGTGGGTCTTTTGATGTGGACTTTGTTGGTCAGCCAGTATCTGAAAAAATAAAAGAAAAAGTGAGAAGAGAAACAGAAAAGAAACACG